>NC_143020.1:12126683-12288766 GCF_055824585.1 Amblyomma mixtum
TTTTTAGTTTTTAGTAGAAACGGAAAAAACACATTGCTGGTAAAGGGGTGTGTCGCTGACCGCTTTGCTTTCAGATAGCTTTTTCAGGTTGATATAAATTGCCCAGGATTAAGTGTGATACTTCAAACAATGCAGAAAAGAATGTAATTTCATATTTAGAAAAAAACTAAAAAATTGAGATTTTTCAGATTTTTTGCTTACCCCGTCCCCTTAAACTAAATACCATACTCTTGGCGATATTGGAAAGCAAGATTTTTGTTAACCTGTCTGACTGCCAAAAATTCGTGTCTTCGAAAATTCGAGTGGTGGCCAGTGACAGTGGAATGTTCCGTTTGATAATTCTGATGCTTCACTGCTCTGGTTCCCTCGCGCATGCGCTCAAACTCCAACATTTATGATGAACTGCACCAACTTCACGCTTGTGTACGAGCTTTTAAAGCGCTAAGAAAGGGGAAATTGAAGCTATCTTCATCACGTGAAAAATACGCACCTTGCTCTAGCAGCGTGCACAATGTCGCGTGTTGATGCGTACGCTGCAGCAGGCTTGCCTTCGAAACGCGGTGCGACAAAGTCTTTGCGCAGACTGTAACTGAGAAGAAAACCATCCGCGAGCAGCGCCGTTTATCACGTCCTGCTACTATAAAGGAAAATGAATCGGCGATAGAAACGGCTCGGAAGGCCCCGAATATTGGGCAGCATTATTGCGAAAGGACAGCGAGGCCGGATGTGCGTGTGACAACGTGGTCGTGACACCGCCAGCGCTATCTTCAGATCAGGATGTGGAGACGGAACACGAATCTTTGTGCGTGGGGCTGAAAGCGCAATCAGGAACTCTGTGGCTGCTTTAAGGACAGTCGCCACCGGCCCCGATAATGAAAAGCTCGCGCTGACCTCGGGAACAGATGAATTTCTGCAGAGAAATATTTAGCCGCTTTGGTTTTTGTGTGCGAGGTCGCTTTGAAAAGCACTGGGCGTGAAAAAATAAAAAATGAAATCCTTTTTCTAGAGTAAGCATCAGTGAGAAGAGCCCGTTGTTTCAAGGCGACAGCGCTAATGGCCCCGTTGTCCTGAAAATCCGATGTCTGCACCGACGGCATCGCCACTGTGAGCGAAAAATCACGAGCATGGTTCGAGCAGGTGGTCCCCAGAGAGCAACCTAAGAGGCCGGTGGTACACCTACGTCACGTGACCTTGCTGCGTCATCGCAACCTGGCCACCGGATATTGAAACCACTGCCCACCGTTAGCAGGCGGCAGTTAAATTAATGATTGGTCGCTTGGAAAGAGCAACCTGGGTCGCACAAGGCCCACGGCTGGGAGCACCTGCCATCGCAGGCCAGTGGTACATCACTTTAGCGCTAAGTCACGGCGCCAGAGGGTTATAAGGATTCACATGGACATATGAATGTAAATTAGAAAATCACCTTGCGCGTATATGGAAATTAACCCATTACGCCATCGCGTCATACTCTTAGGGTGGAGCTTAAAGGGGTCATGACAACAACTCCTGCTTTCACGTTGCAGCTACTAGGAACGACGTTTTTATGGGTACTTAAAAAAGAAGTAAGGCTCTAAGCGGGCATTTCAGCTAGAAACTGTAATTTTAAGTTATCAGCTCCAAGCCCCTCCCCATTTCAGCAACGGCCATATTGAAGCAGTCTGAGTAACGTATTAAACTAACAGCGCCGTCGTCTGCTGCAAAACTGCCGCGCGCACGATTGGTCCAGAGCAGAGCGTGGCCGTGGCACATTGTGATGAAGTCGCCGAGACGCGGCCGAAGTTAAAAAGAACAGGGAAGGGCGCAGACCTGTGTCGCCATTGTCTCCCATCAACGTCGCCCCTTCACCCCACCGCAATCCTAGCCTGAACAACAAACAACTCACTCCCCTATGCTCACTACTTTCTTGAGTGTTGCTAGTGTTGCTTGACTGCCGCACGGATCAGGAGAACTCCTAAAAATTCAATTACAAATTTCTCGCTGCACCAAACGAGCTCTTATTTTGTCCAGTTGTTCCGAGATGAATAGAGACCAACATACAATAAACAGCTTGGAGTCTGAAAAATGGTGCCATGACCCCTTTAATCGTCCCCGCAACTTTTTTGTTGATGGATGCCACATTGGCAACCTGGCAACTCGCCATCACCACAGCATCCGCATCACAACTCTTGAAAGCCATGAACCAAGGCCTGATGTGGAATGAAACGTTTCGGCGTTCTTGCTTATATTCTCCTCGGCAGCGTTCCATGTCCCACTGCGTGCTTCAGTGATAATTGAAGGAATCTGACGTTCCGTCGAGGACTGGCTCTTAGCAGACTATCCGTTGCAGGGCGGGCCACCAGACCACCAGGACTTGGAATGAGAGAAATGAGACTAGATTTAATCATTCCCAGCAACTGGTCGCCAGTGCTTGTGGACAACCGTAGGATAACAAGTGTCAAATGCTGTTTAATTTCATATTATACGGCGCAAAGCACAAGGCCAAGGAAAGAAAGGGTGAAGAAGTACGGGAAGGAAGACGAACCCAGCGCTGCCTTCAGCTGGCGTCGAACTCTTCTTAATGCAGAAACCCAAGAACCTGGCACGGTACGTCGCTCTTGGGATGTTGGTCTGGCGCACATTCACAACCTGAAGGGTGGAAACATTGAGGGTAGGCGAGCCCGTTTTGCTGGGCTAGTTCGTATTCTCTTTTTAGGTTCATATAAAACAGAGCAAAGGCTAAAGGCACTAGCCCAGCAATTAACTCTACTGAAGTACATTTCTTATACATCGGGCTCGCCTTCCCTCAATGTTTCCGTTCGTCAGGATGTGGATGTGCTCCAGACCAACATCGCAAGACCGACGTACCGTGCAGGGTTCTTTGATATCTGCATTGAGAAGAGTGCGACGACAGCTGAAGGCAGCGCTGGGTTGGTCTTCCTTCCCGTCCTTCTTCTCCATTTGTTTCCTTGGCCTTGTGCTCTTGCCTTGTTTATAATGAACTGAAATACCGATTCGCCCAGCAACTAACTCTACTTAAATGTCAAATGCTAACTGGCACTGCGCTAAATAAGGGTGACCGGACAAGCATTTTGCATTTCGCGCCGTACGAAAACTCGGCTACCGAACACCCACTAGCGTAACTTGTGGCTACGCGCTCAACGCATGGCGATTCTGCAGTAGAGCCACCGCAACAGGTGCAGGGAAGGCGCGTGAGTAGTGAATATGTATTGCGAATATGCATTGAATATATATTGAATGTATTGAATGTATATAATGTGTCTATTGAATGTGTATTGAATAGAGTGAATATGCATTGTAAATGATTCATTTTCATTTCAAAATATCGCTGCTGTCTGCTTTTAAGAGAGTGCGTTGCGAAATCTTACATTGCTGATCCCGCAGCGGCACAAATTATTTAGCCTCCTAAAAAAGAACACCTGTTATATATTTTTAGGTGTTGCGCCTTTACGGCGTTTATCTATACGGCGAACAGATATTTGCTTCAAATAATGTATTATTGCACCAAAAAAAAAACAAAATTTACGGGAATGTATATGTTGTAAGACCAGAAAAACTCGTCATGCTACATTATAAGAACAATTTGCTGGAGGTGATAAACTTTGCCTACAACTTTACATAAGGTCTTAAAAAAACTGCTTAGGATGAGCTGGCTTCCACTGCCCTCGTTCTCGGCCAAACAATGCAAGCCCCAAAACCTTAATCAGGTTGAGCTACATAATTTTTCCACCAATGTCGTCTCGTTGCATCTACACTATTCCCTCTTTATGATCCGAATAAAAACCTAGCTAAAGAGAACAAGCGTATAAATATTTCGGAGCTACCATTGCTTCACTGCAGCTATTTCTTTAACACAAACACATTTATCGTGGCAAAGACTGCATAGCTGAATGGCTGGGCTAGTAATAATTCAAGCTGCGCGCTTTCAACGGTCGGCATAAATTCTGAAAGAGATCCCATACGGCGCGAATGGAAATCTCGGTGTAACCAGCAAGAAGCCTAAACGCTGCAACTTTGTACACTAAAATCGGGAAACCATGATAGTTTCATGAAATTCGTAAGTAGCAGTTTTGTCTGTAATCGAACAAATAATTTTTTACCAGTAATCAACGTAAAGCGCCCGCATTTCTGATATGACTTCTGAATATATTGCCATCGTACGAACCTGCAACTTGCCACGCCTTAGGCATTCGAGGGGCTCGAAGATCGTCCTCTTCTTCGCTCGAGCTCCCTGCTGTCTGGAACGTCGATCTTGTCTTATAAAACCTGGGCTGTGCTCTTCAACTGTTGGTCGGTGACATATTTGGTGGAGCAGCTGGGTAGCGTCCCATGTACTCAGACTGCGAGGACACTCTCGACGCCTGTTCTCCACGCGTGGACACAACACCCGTCCACAAAGCGAGCCGCCGTCTGCGAGGCCTACAACCGGAGTTCGGTCAGCTGACAGCGCCGGTAGGAGCGGTAAGAGCCATGACATCCACCGCGGCTAGCCAGACAAGTCAGCATACCGGGAATGCCCAGCCATTCGTCCTTCGCGCACCTCGGTCACCGCCACCGTTCCACGGGGACAGGTTTGAGGACGTCGAAGGCTGGTTGGGCAGCTTTGACCGAGTGGCCGGGTTCAATGAGTGGGACAGCGAGCGCAAATTGCGCAACGTTTACTTTGCGCTGCAGGACTCGGCCAAAACATGGTTCGAAAATCACGAAGCCTCCTTTACCACCTGGGAGGTTTTTCGTCGAGAGCTGCTAGGGACACTTACCACCAGCGAACGAAAAGAGAAGGCAGAGGTCGCCCTGCACTCGAGATCACAGCAGGCAAACGAGAGCGTCGCGATGTTCATCGAAGACATGACGCGACTGTTCAATCGGGCCGACCCTGCTGTGCCCGAGGCCAAGAAAGTGCGCCACCTAATGCGCGGCGTTAAGGAGCAGCTGTTTGCCTGACTGGTCCGTGACCCGCCAAGAACAGTGGCCGACTACACAAGGGAGGCAACGGGTATCGAGCGCTCTCTGCATGAACGAGGCGTGCACTACGGACGTCAGGCTACTGTAGCAGGCGCTTCCCAGTACACGCCTACGTCGCTGCCCACCGAGTAGCTTCGGGAGCTTGTAAGAAGCCTTGTTCGCGAGGAACTGGCGAAACTTCTCCAGTTCCACAGGCCACAGGCCAATGTCGCTGCCGTAACGGACGTGGTCCGTGACGAAATCCGACGAGCTGTGCAGCCGCCCCCCGCTCCACATCCGGCGCCCTCTGTTATGACGTAAAGCGAAGCACTACGAAGTCCTGGGCCAGCGATGCAAGCCTTTTCCCCCGTCGTTCCCGTTCCAGTACCATCCCTGCATTACCCAACCGCAGCACAGCAGTACCATCCGTGCCGCAGGAGTTCAGGCCCTCCATGATCAAAGCGCACGTGTGGCGTACGCCAAACAATCGGCCGCTCTGTTACCACTGCGGGGAGCCCGGCCACACCCTCCGTCACTGCCTCTACCGGAGAATGGGTTTAAGGGGATTTTCACCTGACGCACCTCGACCACGTTACGGTGAAACACCACGGGATATCGAGTTGTACCTGGCTGATAACGTGCAGTCCTCGACCCCGCAGCGACGCCAGTCCCGATCGCCATCCCCAGGCCGGTCTCTTCGCCCGGCCGCCCGTCGTACTCTGGCCAGTTGAGAGGCGCGTCCCCGCATCGGGAAAACTGAAGACGGCGTCCTCCGGGAGTAGGGTCACCGCTACTGGAACGTGTCAAGAGCCTCCACCCGAAGATTCGCCGCGACGCTCCGATCAACGACGACCTGACCCGACGACCTCAACGACGCGCTTCGGCCGACTGGTTTCCGCTGAAATTCCGGTATCCGCCGACAACTATGACGTTACCGCACTCGTGGATACCGGCGCCGATTTTTCTGTAACGAGCAGTCGGTTAGTCACAGCCCTGAGGAAGGTTCCAACCCTTTGGTCCAGGCCGCACATCCGGACAGCTGGTGGCCATGTCGTAACTCTGATTGGTGTCTGCACTTCGCGAATCCAGATCCGCGGTGTTCTTTCTCTGGTTGCTTTGCTGTGTTACCCGAGTGCTCCAAGGACCTCATACTCGGTTTCGATTTCCTTCAGGAGTACGGTGCCGTCATCAATCTTCAGGAGCTAATCGTGTCGTTTTCCACCCAAGGCCGTGTCGACGACGATACCGTGCCACGCATTTCTAAGTTGTGCGTCTGTGATGACCAGGTGTTAATCCCGTCAAGAGCCAGCATTTTTGTTAAAGTAGAGTGCGATAACAGCCCCAGCCCTCGAGGCATTACTGAAACCAACATCTCGCTACTCCTGGGTCGGCAAGTGTGTGTAGCTCGCGGAATTATTGAATTGAACAGTGGCCGAACCGAACTTTTGGTGACCAATTTTGGTTCTGAACCTCAGTGTTTGCCTGACTAAACAGCTATTGCGTATTTCGGAGAACTTTGTGAATTCGCGGGACAGCATGCGTTGTCCGAAATCCCGGCATCAGTGGAGGCGTCGGCCACTCCCATAAAGACCGACGTGAACCCGAACCTCCCGTTTCATCAGAAACGCTGTCTGGAGAGCATTATCGATTCTTTTCGCGACTGTTTTGCCTCGTCCTCCAAGGTCAGGCAGACTCCACTCACAAAGCACCGCATTATTGTTGACGCAAACCAGCGACCGTTATGCCGGCCGCCTTATCGAGTCTCTTCGAAGGAACGTGGCGCCATTCCCCGGCAAATTCAAGAAATGCTCCAGGACGACGTGATACAGCCGTCGGCCTGTTGTTCTTGTGGCGAAGAAGGATGGAATCCTACGGTTCTGTGTTGATTACAGGCGTCTAAACAAAGTCACCAAAAAGGACGTTTATCCTGTGCCACGGATTGATGACTCACTGGACAGGCTACGCCACGCCACGTACTTCTCGTCGCTAGATTTACGTAGTGGCTATTGGCAAATCGAGGCGGACGAGCGCGACCGGGGAAAGACCTCCTTTATTACACCGGATGGTCTGTACGAATTCCGGGTGCTCCCTTTCGGACTCTGCTCTGCTCCTGCCACCTTCCAGCGGATGAAGGACACCGTGCTTGCCGACCTAAAATGGCAGTCCTGCCACGTGTACCTGGATGAGGTTGTCATCTTCTGCGCCACGTTTGAAGAGCACCTGAGGCGCCTGCATGCCGTGTTCGCCGCAATTCGTTCGGCCGGTCTTTCCCTCAAGCCCGAAAACTGTCACTTCGCTTTCCAGGAGTTGAAGTTTCTGGGCCACATCGTGAGCGCTAAGGGAGTTAGCCCTGATCCCGATAAGACAGCCGCTGCCGCTGCTTTACCCATGCCAACCGATAAGCGAAGTGTGCGCCGCTTTCTGTGTCTCTGCGCCTATTATCGGCGTTTTGTGCGGAACTTCTCCCAGATCACTGAGCCCCTCATCCGCCTCACGAAAGATGCCGAACCGTTCTTCTGGGGCCAGGAGCAACAACAGGCCTTCGAAGGCCTCCGCAGTCGTCTGCAAAGTACGCCCATCCTTGGCCACTTCGACGAGTCAGCCGACACTGAACTGCAGACAGACGCCAGCAACATCGGCCTCGGTGTGGTCCTTGCGCTGTGGCAGGATGGTCTCGAACGCGTAATCGCATACGCAAGCCGCGCCTTGTCACGCTCGGAGGCGAACTGTTACACCACTGAAAAAGAATGCCTGGCAATTGTTTGGTCAGTGACCAAATTTCGCCCATACTTATACGGCCGCCCTTTTAGAGTCGTCAGTGATCACCATTCGCTGTGCTGGCTGGCGAACCTCAGAGATCCCTCGGGGTGGCTTGCACGCTGGAGCCTTCGCCTTCAAGTGTTCTACGTCACCATTGTTTATAAGTCCGGTAGGAAGTACAGTGATGCCGACTGTCTGTCTTGTGCTCCTGTTGAGGACAACCGGGCTCATCCTGACACCGATTTTCTTTTCTCGGCGCCATCTCCACGTCCGTTCTCACTCAACACCAAAGAGACGACAGTGAACTACGGCCTCTCATTGAGTATCTTGAAGGAAGAGCTGAGTCTCCACCGCGAGTCTTCTCTAGTGGACTGTCGACGTTCTGTTTGCGCAATGGCGTTCTGTATAAGAAAAACTACCACCCGACGCAAGCTGTCTATCTGCTCGTCGTACCTGCGGCCTTGCGCGACGAAGTCCTGCAGGCGTGCCATGAAGACCCATCTTCTGGTCACCTGGGTTTTTCCCGCACTTTTGCGCGGATACGCCAAAAGTACTACTGGCGCAGGGTTGCTGCAGTTGTACAGCGTTACGTCAGAACTTGCCGCGACTGCCAACGTCGCAAGACACCACCGACTAAGCCAGCCGGACTACAGCAGCCTATTGATATGCCACAAGCCCTTTCCACCAAGTCGTCATGGACTTACTCGGCCCCATTTCCAGAGCCCTCGCTGGGTAACCGCTTCATTGTGGTCGCCACCGACTACCTCACCCGGTACTGTGAAACTAAAGCTATTCCTCGTGGTACCGCTGACGAAATTGCGAACTTTTTCGTTCAAAACATTCTGCTTCGTCACGGTGCACCGACCATCGTTGTAACTGACAGGGGAAGGGCGTTCACCTCGGCCCTTAGGCAGGAGGTTATGCGCCTTAGCGGCACCAGTCACCGCAAAACAACCGCTTACCACCCTCAAACGAACGGACTCACAGAACGGCTCAGCAAGACGATCGCCGACATGATTTCCATGTATGTTGACGCAGACCACCGCAACTAGGACGCCATACTGTCTTACGTAACATTCGCCTATAATACTGCTCTACAAGAAACGACTTGCTTCACTCCATTTCGTTTAGTGCATGGTCGCGAAGCCACAACCATGCTGTACGCAATTTTGCTTCCTACCAGTACTCCCTCATCAGTTATGGGTGCTGCTCACTTCGTTCGTCATGCCGAGGCCGCCCGCCAACTCGCTCGACAGCGCATCCGGCACCAGCAAACCCACGACGCTCGCCGGTATAACCTCCGCCACAGAGCTGTTAGTTACCAGCCCGGCGAACAAGTCTGGGTTTGGAGCCCAATCCGCATGCGTGGGCGCTCCGAAAAGCTTATGCGCCGATATTTCGGCCCCTACGAGGTACTGCGCCAAGTCAGTGAGGTGAACTATCAGGTTCTTCCCCATGGAACAGTTCGCTCCTCTAGACGGCCGACCTCTGAAGTTGTCCATGTCGCACGGATGAAGCCGTACCACGCCCGCTTGCGCTTCAGGCGTGTCTACACCTGCCGCCAGACACACGTGGCGTCCCTTCTCTTTGCGCTTTTCATTGCTGCGGCACCGAGCCGGTGCCCTTCGGAGAGGGGGAGAATTGCCACCGTACGAAGCATTCAGTGGCGCCGTACCACGGCCGAACTGTTGTAGCTGCAACTTGCCATGCCTTGGGCATTCGAGGGGCTCGAAGATCGTCCTCTTCCTTGCTCGAGCTCCCTGCTCTCTGGAACGCCGATCTTGTCTTGTAAAACCTGGGCTGTGCTCTTGAACTGTTTGTCGGTGACAATATACTTAGCTTATTTCAGCCAAATTAAGGACATCGAGCAGTAACTTTTTTATAGCAAGAAGGGCTTCAGAGTGACATGATGTGTTTATTTTTTGGGGCTCCTCATGTTGTCAGTGAACAAAGAACAAACTCAGGAGTTCGCAGCTATTGCATAGCACCTGCTTCCGTCCTTTGCTTTGAAGAGAAAGATTAAAACGTGAACTCTCTACACCTTATCAGAAATTACAGACATACCTTCCGTAAGAATGCTTCCTCATGTTTTCGTTTGAAACTGGCATGACTTGAGTGAGACGGCGTCGTACTCACAATTGGTTTTGTAGTTATAGTCGATGCAACTATTTTTAATAAGCAACGGCTAGTTTAGATTTCTCGCTGAAAGCTGCCCTTAAAGGATTAAGTAACTAAATGCGACAATTTTGTTATCTTGATGGAAGCTCGCTGCAGAATGATGTCATCGTAATGTTTTGCTAGCGCCTACCTTTTTCTGTTCGCTGAATACACATTTCAGCTGCTATGATGATTCATGTAGCTAACCGGCGCTTTTTACCCATTTTCTAGAATTTCGAATCATCGTGTCATGTCCTCAGAAACTTGTCAACTTCGCCGATGGCCTTTGCCGCTGGTCACCAAATTTTGTTTCCTCACTGTGGAAGGCTACACCGTCTACACTATCCGCCAGCCATTGTTTCTCCCGATGAGTGGCACACCCACAGTCAATATGAAAGAAACCGGTTTATTCCGTATCAACAAAAAATTCAGGGGGCACTTTCGCTCTCTAAAGTGCTGCAAGGCGAAAGCGTTTCCTGGCGCAGTGTTTGTTTTTATTTACTTTGCTTTATTTTTCATATTTTGTTTTTTTATCCTTTTCTTACTTTTATTGTTTTATTTTTATTTTCATAACTTAATTTTACTTAGTTTTTGTTTATTTTCTTATTTTTATTTTTCCTTTTATTGACTTTATTCCTTTATTTCTTTTATTTTATTTCTAAGACCCATGCATTCACTAGATGCTCCTTCATTCTTGCTCGAACCTTGAGCTTTCGTGGCGGAGTGGTAGCGTCTCCGCTTCAAATGCCAAAGGCCCTGGTTCGATCCCCACCCTCGGCGCAGTTTCTTTTTAAGCTTTGACACCGAAAGGGGGACAAATCTGCCGGCACGGCTGCCGACGCGTCTGCTAACGACAGTATGAGGCATTAAAGGCTTTTGCCTTAAAAGCTTCCAGGGAGCTTAACATGAAGCATAGCAGCGGGGCAGAGCATATGTACCCTGCAATGAGAACGCAGCGATGCCAGAATGGGACGATTTGACACAAATAAAGGCTCAAAGCGGCACGTGAAACATGGCTACCCTCGTGGATTCACTCACACCAAGCACCTTCTCAATACCGCTTCCCTCTTGTGTTTCCAACCTTGTGAAGTGCCTCCACGTCGTCCGTGCAGAACATCGCGAAGGCTGGCGCTCGCCTACGATCCTTGCACTGTGCTGCAGCAGCGCTCCGGCCCAAATTACCATACGCACCGCTTACGGCGCATTTATCAAGTCTCATCGCCGCGGCGATTGCACGCTACGCACCGCGAGAAACAGTTCGCTCATACGCAGTTACCCTGCATGCGCGGACACCTAGATGGCGTGAGAACACCACACGAGCAGCGCATGCAGTTTGAATAGCAAAATGAGGCCAACTGTTTACTCTTCACAAACTCCTTCATATTCTCATATCTACAGTTTTGATTGTACAGATCTTAGTATCAGTGTCGGGATTATTTTCTCCACCACATACTAAAAAAATTGACACTTGTCTTGTTGATAAATACCACTCGCATGTAATCCGAATATGGTTTTGGGTGCACGTTTATTATCAACCTACAAATTACGTGTGCAGCAAGATAATCTTGATTACTTACTACAAGTTGAGGTCGATAGAACAGAACTTGCCCACGCCTCTAGTGCATCGCTGGTTATGAAGAAAATCGAATTAAAAATAAAGGAAAGCTGCTTAGTGCCAAGAAAATAAATCACCTTCGATAAAAATGAAAATGGGAATTGTTCAGGAGATGAAAACCGGAAAGATATGGGATCTGCCTGGAGTAGCCAGCAAAACATGTCAGCCCGGTCACCGTCATCCACAGGGTAAGAATATCGCGTGTGTTTGCGTCCTGGATCGGTGCTCTGGTTTTTAGTGGGAACAGAGTAGAAGCATTCGTCACAGGTGGCACTGTGAGCAAAGGTGGAAGCCTTCCTGACTGCTGTATGCGAAAGAACAGAACGGATGCTCCAGCTGACCAACAGTGAGCAACCCCCCCCCCCCCCCCCCCCCCAGTTGTAAATAATTCAGCCTACTCGCACTTCCTCAAACACAGAAGTCTCCAGCGAAGAACATTTTTACCAGCTCTCCAATCCCTATTCAGAGCGGATTCGACGGCGCGGTGCCAGCTGCCGACGAACACCTTTCCGTCCAGCACAAGTACGCCTTCTTTCCCTCACAATATCCCTCATACTGCCCGTCATGCAGCAGCGCGCAACCCACTCTATACCAGTCCAAATGGAAGTGCTGAAACCACCTTCCTGCGCGTTCTCTATCTGCAGGTAAGTAGCACTTCGTTGCATTCATCCATATAACCAAGCGACTGCTCTAAATTTGATACCGCTTCACATTTAGTCGCGCAAGACGCAGGTTTCTCCTTCACCCAACCAAGCAACGGTTTTCAGACATCCAATATAGGCAGATAGAAATGCGTGCTATGTGTAAAACGCCGGATCTTTGCGTATTTTATATTTGGGGTGATTGTGCAAGCTTCACCTGAAAAATGGGATAAAGAAAACTCCTTTAATAATACGCGTAAATTAACGTCACTTTTTGCACGAAGCACAGAACCATCAATTCATTATTTCAGCTCACTGAGCTCAGTTGAACCAAAGCGTTTGTGCTCGGGCAAGGTTTCAGGTGCTATCTCTGTTTCTTTGTTGTCAATTTATTTTGTCTTCTAATTGGCCACTTCTCTGCTGATGCAGCAGTGTACGCTAGTGCAAACCACTTTTATCCTTTCAGTTCCTATCTGTCTTAATGGATGAACCGTTAACGTGTTCAGGTTTTTGTTAATGTGTCTCTTAACGCTTATTTTCTTCTTTTTTTCTTTACTATGTACGTCCACTCCACCTTAAGGTCTTCTGCGATGGCTGGCAGTATTTGTGGAAGAATACTGTGAACTTTGTTCATGGCTATATTTTTGAGCACATTAGATCACTTACGATATGCGCTCTGTCTCTCTCTCTCTCTGAAACTTAGTGAAGCGACTAGCAATCTTACCTTAATGGTTTTTCTGTCATTCCTGTATAGTTTTCCATTCATTGTTTTACTGCTACAAAAAGAGACTGATTTCTACATCAACAGCGACAAAACAGTATCGCTAGTATTGCCAGATTCTCTGCAGCCTCTAAAATGTTGTAATGATTGCGTGCGTACACTGGAGCACAAAGTAGTTACAGGGATGTGCAAACCAGACAATGTCAAATTCGCCGTTACTCTAATATGCACATGTTTTCATTAAACCATAAAATCTTCCTGCGACCAATTTAAAACTATCCAACCCAAATAGACTGTTTGGGGTTTGTTTTGTGCGTTTATTACTCAGAGATGTTAGTATTTCCGCAACGCGTCGGAAGCCAAAACAAACAAGCCCACATTTAGGCTAAATCACAAAGAAACATCGAGGTGCCAAAGCCTGTAGTGCATTGTTGGCTAAGGCACAGAACAGGATTTGTGACCTGCAAAACGAGTTCCATCTCAGAAAAATAAATGTCGCACTATTTCCTGATGTTATTACTTTTAGTATGTAAATCGCATAAAAACACACAACGGCAAAAAGACAATGCCGCCGATTCTTGAGAGCCAGTTCGCAACTTTCGTCTTCCGCCGCTCCCAGTTAATTAATGACGGTGGTAATCTACCTTTAGTCGCAGCCACCGTCGTCGCTTGGACCCGCAATGCACATCCATTCTAGCTATTTCTTTGCTCGCACGTCATGAACCTTTCGTCTCGTTCCTATCCGCTCAGGATTTTGGTAGCGGCCAGTTTGGTGCCACTCGAGTCGCCAGTGCGCTTCTCTTTCCTTCCATCGTGCGGAAACTAACACCTGCACTTAACCACGTGAAGTCCATATTGGACCACAACGAGGACTTATGTTCAAGTCCCCACCGTGGAATATGAAGCCAACGTGAAAGACTTCTTTTGGTTGCAATTGCGAGCTGCCTTGTAATTCTCACTGTAGCGACTAGCCACAGTGCACGACAGGTGAGGTGAATGAACTTTCCTTCAAATGGTCTGTCTTTTACAGGAGCATTACACGACTTTCCAGGATCTCTATATTATTTGCACTGCAAGGTTGGTATCATTTCTAGTGCCTTATTCTCTTGAGGGCTGTTTCTATGCCTGCTGCCTTCATCAATTGAAAAAAAATTCAGGGGCACTTTGACTGTCTAAAGTGGGTAGAGGCGGAAGCGTTTTCCGCAACACCTTCGCTATTTCTGTGGCACTGGTGGCGTCACATGTAATTGAGTACTAATTACTAAGTGATGACAAATCACTAATTAATGGTTAATTACTGATTAATTCCTGAATACTAATTAACTGCTAATTAATGACGCTTAAGCTTCGCCTTTAGGAGTGGAACGCGACAGCGCGTTGTAGCGCTGCCAGGGAGTCCACGGAACGCCACCACCCGTTCGGCGCGATGCCTTGCCCTTTGAACGCAACGCTTTTTGAGGAAAGGAAATGGCGCAGTAATTCTCTGTCATCTCGGTGGACACCTTAACCGCACCGTAGAGGAAGGGAGGAAGTGGGAGTGAAAGAAGATAGATAAAGAGGAGCCGTAATGAAGAAAATGAAAATTGTATTTGAGGAAAGGAAATTACGCAGTAACTGTCACACAAAACTCAGGGGGAGGGGGGCACTTTTTTTACCTAAAGTGTGGTCACTGATGTGTGGTTAAGATGTTAAGCTTCGTCCCTAAGATTGGAACGCGACAGCGTCTTGCAACGCTGCCAAGGAGTCCATAGAACGCCATCGCCCATTCGGTTCTACGCCTCAATTGGTTTTTGAGGAAAGGAGATGTATCTGTCTCTCATTTGTTGGTGGACACCTAAACCTCGCCGGAAGGGAATGGAGGAGGATGAGAGTGAGTGAAGACACCGTATTCACTAGAGGCGCCTTTGTTCATTCCAAACCATCGAGCTGGCATGGCGGAGTGGATAGCATGCTCGTCTGTCACGCCGAAGACTGGGGTTCGATTCCTGAGCTCGACCAATTTCTTAATCGGTTTTATTTATTTATATGGCTTGACTAGTAAAGCTAATTAGGCTAATTGGGTAATTAAGCAATTAACTAAGCTCAGTGCCACTTACATGGAGCATCACTATACGATCCCTTCAATTGGTTGCATGGTTACTAGCCAAAGTACAATTGGCCCCGTTTGAAATTCGTGCACTGTGACGTCACGACCGTTTCAACCAATTGAAAAGCGTGAAATTTTATGTCGACAACTGCTGCTTACAACGATGAGACATTAAAGGCTTCCGCCTTAATAACGCGAAAATCAAAACACGCAGAATTAGATTAAGTTGCGCTCTGGATCAAAGCCTGTTATGGTCATCATCCCAGAGCTTCTTTCGAGGTACAATATCAAATAAACAGTGATCTACTTTTTGAAGCCTTATAATGTTTCTGGAACGGCTGGATTGTAATTACCACCTGCAAGAATTTTCTCCCACAGTAGATTCGAGGCCTAGAATAAAAATGTAGTTAAGCGCTTATTCTTCGCCTACTTAATGGGGCCCTTATCCTCACAATTAGGCAAGTTCACCTTTTTTCGACATCAGTTTTAATTGTAAGGCAACGGTGGAATATTCCAAGATATTGTTGTCAACATATTGGCCCGCGAATCTTTGTAATTCTTGTTTATTCATTCTTGAAAGCTGCTGGCACGTCGCTTCATCGCTTCGTTTGTGATGCAAGAAGCGACCAGATTTATCTCGATTGATCACATGCAGGCCGAGCCGCTTCTATGTTGTTCCGGAATTTTCTAGTAACTTTGCACGCTTTATTTCCAAAGTTCGCTATCAGCTTTGAAGAGAGCACGGCCGAGAGCAGCGGGTATTCTGTTCCACAACCGCCGAGTTTGCCTGTTCCTATGCCGCCGCCGAGCCAATCATTTCTTTGCGGGCGCAAGTCAGCCCGAATAAAGTATTTCGTTTACAAGCCATCCTGGCTGTTTTCCTGCTCGATCGACTGCAGTTACCACTACGTGACTATATATTAATGGGAATGGTCTAATTCCAATGCGTAACAACAAAATCTTGCCTTTAAAGTTCATCCTGCACTGTCACTGAGTAGTTAAGACAGCAATAGAAAGCGCAAGACGAATTAGTTTTTGACAATAAATAGGAGAAAACTACTAGCGTCCCGAGCAGGGATCTCCGGACATATTGGATCCTATTGCGCAATATTACCATAGGATAAAAAACGGCGTTGGAAAACAATTCCTCGCGTAAATCACGCGGTTATGCAAAATTTCTGCGTACGCATTATTCGTACTTTACTCCATATACTGCTTACGCTTCTGTACAGCCTTTGTCAAAAGTAACCAGGCTCGGTGGTTTGCTTCTCATTCGTATAACAGAGCCCTCGCGGCTTCCCTAAAGATCAAAAAGTTCTTTGAAGGTGAGAACAGGGGTTGTTCTTACTGTGAAGAGATTCGGAGCTTGGGGGCTGTCGTAACCCGATCAAAAAGCACGACAAGATTTTCTGTCGCGCATCAGTCGCGCGACAAAATTTTGTGTCGCAAGACAAGCTGTCTTGTCGTGCATTGTGTCGTGCGACAGAGGCTTGTGTCGTGGGTTCTTTCTCGCGACAAAGTTGTTTGTAGTGGGTCCTGTCGCACGACAGTCATCATTCCTGTATTTTGTCGTGCGGGGAAGGTACCTGTCGCAGGATTTTCGCGCGACAGGTTTCTGTCGCAGGTGTTGTCGTGCGACAGGGAGAGTCGTGCCACGCGACAGGGTCTGCGTGCCTCGACAGAGTTGCCTGTCGCGGGTGCAGTCGCGCGACACAACAGCCTGTCTTGGGATCTGTCTTGCGACATATACCTGTCGTGGGTTCTCGTCCCTCGCTATTAACAGTGTGCTACTACAACCTGAGCGAAGAGGGGAATGTCGTGGCGGTTTCGATATGAGCCACGGCCATAAAATCTTAAAGGTGCGCTTCTCGGGGCCGGCCTGCCGGCCTGCAGGCCTGGATGCCGGCGTCGGAAAAGTGCCACTCGTATTGTTTGTTCACGACGAAAGCTCTGGGATAGAGTATCGTTAGCCAATGTCGAGTTGTTGGTAGAAGCGATAACAGCAATACAAAGTTCCTCCCATAACCGCTTTGCTGGCGCTCTGCAGTTCTCCTGGCCTCTGCTAGCTCCGCTCCTGAAGGGGTCGCGGAAATCGAGCATATCTTTATTTCCCTATGACGCGGGGTTCACAGTAAAACGGTGCCGAGGGTAGCACCTCAGTGCTGGCCAGTTCCGAAGCGCACTCAGCTACAGCGTCTATGTGAAATCGGCTAGGTTTAGCGACGACAAGGGCAACCAGCGAGCAGCGCACAGTTCGTCGCCCGGCGCGACCGCGGGCAGCGTCGTTGC
This sequence comes from Amblyomma mixtum, assembly GCF_055824585.1. Classification (NCBI taxonomy): domain Eukaryota; kingdom Metazoa; phylum Arthropoda; class Arachnida; order Ixodida; family Ixodidae; genus Amblyomma; species Amblyomma mixtum. Next base: position 12,143,894 of record NC_143020.1, read on the forward strand.
CGAAAGCTCGGCTCGCTCAATGATTGGCTCCGTAGCTTGCGAATCGCGCACGCAAGGCTGGAAAATCGAGCAGCGAGTGACTGGCCAGCGATTGAGCGAGAATGTATGCCCCCGTTTGCAGCATAGGTGAACAAATTTAGCACACATGTATGCATGGGATATCGGCTGCGTTGCGGCGATTCTTAAGCTCGTCTTCGACGCCATCATCACCGTTCGGGCGGACCTGAGCATATCTTTATTTCACTACGAAACACAGTTCACAATAAAACGTACTTACAGTGAAAAGAGTAGCACCTCAGCGTTTGCCAGTATCGAAGCGCTCTCAGCTCTTGCATCGAAGTGAAACCTGCTAGGCTTAGCTACGAATACGGCAGCCAGGGAGCAGGCCGAAGCTCGGCGCCCGGCGCGCTCGCGAGCAGCGTCATTGCTGAAAGCTCGGCGGCTCAGCATCTTGTGAATTGTACTCGCAAGGCTGCCAAATCGAGCAGCTAGCGGCTGGCCTGCGACTGAGCGCAAGTTCGCAGTACAGGTAAACAACTTTTAGGACACAAATGCTTGGGATACCGGCTGCGTTGCGGCCACGTTAAGGCGATTCTTAAACTCGCCCTCGACACCATCGTCACCGTACGTGGCACACAGGCTGAGAACTTGAATTCGAGTACGTGCTGCTAAAGTAAGCTGCTCGTATTTCTCGGAACAATCTGAAGTCTCAAACACAGTTGCTTCTGTCGGCTTCCATGTGGGCTCTTGCTAGTGAAAGTACACTCGAACAGGAAGCGGCGAGTGCGAGCCGCTGTTGCATATGAGCTAAAGTGTGATGCAAGTATCGTCGTAGTTCTGTAACGCAGTTGATATCAAAGTAATCCGCTTTATACGGGTCACATTTAAGCTCTCAGTTTCATGTAGATCTCCGTCGAGCATGCCAGTGTCGCGTAAAGTAATGCATCGCAGCTGCTCTCTGTCCTACCGCTCGCGTCGAATATATCCTTGATATGGGCCAGTTTGCGATACGGTGTTTTTCTTTGCCTTTTTTGTCGCAATTAAGGATTTTAGCTGCTGTCAATCGGAATTGCATTCCGTCGTCTGCGCCGTCGTCTGCTCCGTCGTCTGCTCCGTCGTCTGCTAGGACATCCGGGGTTTGGGTGATGGGATCACAGGATCGCAGCTTCTACAAACGGTATGCCAGCAAAAGTATCTAAAAGCGCTTTGGTATTCGCAAGTAATAAAAAAATAACACGAAAAAATTTAATTTGATTTTGGTGCGAACACAGTTCAAATATTAGTAATAAAAAAAGTGCATTTGTGGTTTTTTTTTCAACGACGCTAGAGAAACCAAGGGCAAAACTGCAGCCGTCGGCGCCATGTTTAGCGGCACGGCAGTGCGAGCGACGCGTCACGTTTTTATTATTTGGGTTTTCGTAGCATTGTTTGAGTGCTCGTGCGGCGGACATGTGTGAAGAACAGAAGTGTGTTTTGGAAGCCAACGACAAGTATTACGCCCAGTCAACTTTGGTGAATTTGAACGGGTAAAGCCGTGAACAAAGGCAGCGCTACGACTTCTTGTCGTCTGGAGAGGCAACAAAGAAGAAGGGGCGGTTTTACTAAGCCTCTATGAGACGCATGATCGGTGAGTCCCGTCTACGCGTCTTTACTAGTGATCTCTATTCACACGCGTTAATAGTGTGCGCCTATATTGGTATGGCAGTGGAGGCAGTCTGCATGCGGTTGTCTCAGCTATAATGCGTTACGAGAAAAGAACGGGCGTATAGCCTGCATGGCAACTGTTGCTCCATAGTCTCTCTCTCTCTCTCTCTCTCTGCATTTAGTACTCGGGTGCCGTGGTAAATAAAAATGCCACCAGATATCACAACAGAGTTATGCGGTCGCTAAATAGCGCTGCGAAAAACTACAGAATATGTTTACTACATTCCAATAGCATATATTTGTGCTACGTAGGAGACGACGATGAGCGAGCAGTGCCACGTTAGAGTGCTCTCGCTAGGCCAGCCAGCTGCGGACAGACAAGGGAACTGACAACGGTCGAGTTTTTTCGCGGCTGGTGCCTATCGGATTGATTTGTGCTGCTTAAAAGATGACGATGAGCGGCAGTGCCGTTCGACGGAGCACTCGCGCTAGGCAAGCTGCGAGCAGAGTGCTCGGTGTTCGTACTCATCGGATTAGTGCTTATGGCTTAATATTTGTCATACAATTTTTTTTCGGGGACAAAGATCGCGTGTGAAAGGCTGGGGCATATTCCTTGCCTAGTCATTTGTAAATATTTATCTGTGCTTCCCCATGGTACAGAATTTCAGACAGTATGCTTCCTCGCCTTCAGAGCTTTGAGTACTGTTTGGGATGCAACAGCGCATTTATTTAGGATTTCAAGCTTTTTGCTATATGCCTCGTTTGTGCGGCCCGCTTTCAAGTCGTTCGTTATCGGTGATGGTTTGTTATTGATTTTCACTTTCTCTTATTTATTCTTGGTTGACTGCCACCAGCTGTGCTGCCGGCGATTCTCCGCGCTGGGAACTATTTCCAGGCACGGGACCCTACCCACAGACCTCGCTGCACCACCCTCACCAGTTTTCTTTGGTATTTTTTCCCTTGCCCTTACTTGCATTGCCACTAGACAATTTTTTTGCAGTTTTTATTTGCGTGCAGATTTGTTAAATGCAATACCAATTTTCGTTTCGTGCTGTGATGTGAGATATCGTGCTTCTTGCTAATGAATGCATGCCTTTTCCATCCTCTCCTGTCATTTGTGCAAAGCAGACTGCTCAACTGGTCGCTACGTTCAATTTAAAAATACCTTCGATGCTGGTGCAAGGCACCCTTGTAGTAATTAACTAAATCCTGTGCATGGTATATTCGAATAGTTACGCTCTTTTCATCATGCATAAAAATAGTGGTATTCCAGCCTGCTCATCTTTCAATGTGGTTGTGACAGTCATGTAAATCTACTCAAACAATGTATATGCGTGCATCATATACAATCTGTTCATTTCTTTTGTCATGGGTCATCTCATTACTTTTTGTGTTATGTTAATACCTTATTCTAATTTATGAAGCAGTAGACAATTTTTTCTCTTGTCGTTCATGACATTGTTACGGCCACTGACAACAGTTGCTCTGACATATTTATTCGCAGTTGCCAGCTGCCAGTATCTGTTGGGCCATTCGTGCTTCCGGCTTTTGGCTGTGCCATCTCTCCTCAGCTGTTTGTCGTAGGTATTGTTTTCCAGTGATGCATACCTTACCTGCCTATTTAGAAAAATATTTTAGACATAGGCTAACAGCTGGGTTTAGAAATGCATGCAGAGCTCTACATGCACTTAGCAGCAGAACCTCCTTGTATAATCACATGAATCAGATCCGGAATTACATGAATGTAATTGCATGATCTGTATGAAATAGTCGCTCACGTAGCTTTTGAATCTGCTGCTGTTAACATAATGGAGTTTTCACTGCTTCAGGTGCAGTGACTATTTCACACATGTTGCCTCTTATGCATATGTGCCCTCTAAAGGGGTCAACATATTCCTTTATCCCTTTAAAAAGCGTTGTATTCTATCATGATGCTTTTCAAGTATTTCTGGTGTGTAGACCAAAAGGTTACTTAGTATTCTAACATGAAGCGGGAACTGAGTTTGTCCAATGTCTTCAGAATGCCTTGCCAACTAGCCTCTCATCACACACTTCTAGTTGTCTTTATCACGCAAAGTATTCGTAGGTTTCTGCATTTTGTTAGCTGGCAAATATAAAGCAAGGAAGCAGGGTTTTGTAATGTCCATGGGGCATTCTTGCAAAGTTCAGTGTGCATGTAATTTCTTTCTTTTCATGCAACATAAAAGTCTTTCCTTAGCACTCATGTTTGAGTGAAAATAATGAGCACTTCACCACTTTAAAAATGAAGTCAATTTTGCTGCTACACTAAATGATAGCTGGCTGCAGCTGTCATGGCATCGCAAATTCACTAGGTAATATTTACACCTATTCATGATGCTTCAAGCCACTTGCATGCCATACAAACCTCTTGAAAGTACAGAATCCAGCAGTTTCACCCTGGAGGTGTAGTACTAAAGCGAAAGTAATACAAGCAACAGTTCATGATCTGCTCGGGCAACAGGGTTCCAAGAGTTTCAGAAGGGCAGTGGGATTCCGAGCCAGGTGGAGTTGAAAAATTTGACCAGTAGTGGACAGGGATCCTGCGGTTTGTGGAGGACACAGGCAAATTGGAGACTTATGGAAGAATTTTCTTACCAGCCAAAAAAGATGCATACACAAGAGAGAACCACACAGGACAAGGGCTGGTAAAAGCCGTAGTCCACTATGGTTCTGTCTTGTGTATGCGTGTTCTTTGGCTGGTAAAAAAATTCCTCTGTAAGTCTCCAATTTGCCGGTGTTCTCTACAGACTGCAGGATCCCTGTCTGCTACTAGTCAAATTTCACTACTCCCCCTTGATTGGACTCCCATTGCCCTTGTCAAACTCTTGGAATCCTGTTGCCCTAGCAGATCATCAGCTGTCGGTTGTATTACTTTCGCTTCAGTGAAATTTGACAAGTAGCGGACAGGGTTCCTAGGATTTGTGGAGTACACAGGCAAACTGGAGACTTATAGAAGAATTTTTTTACCTGCCCTTGTCCTGTGTGGTTTGATTTTGTGTATGTGTCTTTGGCTGGTAAAAAATTCGTTAGCATGCCATACCATCAGGCCCACCATTCAGCCTTGTTTATGGAAGAGGTCGCAGTCTTCTTTAAGTGCACTGCTCTGGGCATGGGAGGCAATGTATGCGTCTCTTTGTTTTTTCGATAAAACCTGGTTTCTCCGAATTGTTGCACCCCGAAAAGTTTCTTAAAAATCAGCTCAACTTCTGCATGCAAATGTGCCTGAAAGCAAGTGTAATTTGCTGGTGCACAAAGGTCATGAACCATTGGAGAGTAGTGGATGTCTCGTATTTCCTCTGAGGTATATTTTAAACAAATGATGGTTATTTTAATTGCTGTGTAATGCTTTTTGTTCTTTGTTCAGTTGCATATAATTTTAGATTTGGAACTACATGTGCTGACTGGTATTTCATTGCAATAATTATACCCATAATTAGTCAGCCTTGTTTGAAGGTATAGGTACGCGTTTTGTACGGGTGCTTTGCAGTCAGAATGGTGGATGAATCTTCTGTGAGTTTTCTTCAATGGAGCAAAGGCAACTGGAGTGACTGTTCATGTGTCACTCAGCCAACACTTCTCCCACAGGACCAGCAAGCTTCTGAGTATCTATGGCTCAATTATCGGGGCTGAAATTGCCCTCTGAGGCTGCCTGCGTTGACCTGTGCAAGACTAGCTGCTCGGAGCTAACAAGCATTTGACACCATAGAACTATACACAGTCGTTCAGGGGCCGTGAGCAAATAATTGTTAATGCGTTTACTGCAGGAAGCTAGTGTGAAATGAGGCTAATTGTGCTTGCTGAAAATGCTGTTTTTTTTAGTCAATGAAACAATGCAAAGCTCATCAAATTTGTTACCTCTCACTAATTCCTCAATTTTTTTTCAGTTGCAGGCGACCAAGAGTTGCGTGGAAGTCGAGCAAGCCACCGAGTTGCGTGCGATTCGGGCCAGAAACCATGAGCAGGCTGCGAATATTTCAAATCACCAGTGGTTACATTGACTCAATAAAGCAAGCTTTTACTGTAAGTACAGTGTTTTTGGCACTGCATTGCTTTGGGATGCATGCACTCCGCTGACTGCTACCTGTGCAGCTACCCATGTGTATGCAGCAAAATTGCTTCAAGAACAATAATGGGGTATAGCAAACAAGACACAAGATGGACAAAACGACAGACTACAGGACAACAAGACAGACTACAGGACAACAAGACAGACTACAGGACAACAAGACAGACAACAGATACGACATGCCAAAAACATGACAGACAACACAACAGACTACAGCACGACAGGACAGACTACAGCACGACAGGACAACAGGACAGACTACAGCACAACAAGACAGACAACAGATACGACATGCCAAAAACATGACAGACAACACAACAGAAATTTTGTGTTGTAATCCTGTTGCGTTTTTTGACTGGGAATTGCTTTAATATACGACTTAGAAGAAAAATGTGCAGCCTGGTTACTTTTGACAAAGACTATGTGGCGATACGTTTCGTGCGCAGCCCTAAATTTCATGTAAGAAAGCTATAAGTACAAAAGGGTAGACGTGCGGGCTAGTTGCTGGTCCATGATTCTTCAAAACAGCGAAAACGACAAGGACACAGAAAGAAATGACATACACTAGTCTGTGTTTTCTTTTCTGCGTCCTTGTCTTTTGCAGTGTTTTAAGGAATTACTATAAGCCCATGTGGGGCAGCTTCACTAGAGATTAAAACATTTCATGTTTTGCAGAGCGAGAGAGATAAAGAGGAAGAGTGAAGGCAGAGTTTTTTAACCAGAATAGTGTTCTGGTTGGCTGCTCTGCATGGGGAGAGGGACGACGGGATTGAAAAAGGAAACGGAGAAGAGGCGAAGAGCACAGTCAGAATTTGTTGCTGAAGCCAGCCGCTATGAGGTAGCAAAACAGTGCCCGGTAGGTCTTGGGTACAGTCGGCTCCTGTGGCCACGGCCCGAGGACCTTACCCCGTGTTAAAGGCCGAGCCCACGAGAACAGGTCCGAAATCGAATAATGTGAAAGGGGGTTTCTGCACAAATGGTACAGGGCGTGGTGTTCACGGCAGGCGACACAAAGCGGCGAGCAGAACGGCGGGCAGCGCAGAAGACGGCAAGTCCGACTCAAGGGATCTCGTGCAGCGCGGCGGCACTTCGTTTTTTAGCGACGCTTCGTCGTCGTCGGCGCTCTGGCAGCGATCGGCCTAGGCGGTATCAGGCGCGGCCGTCGTGGTTCGCTACCATTGCCCCGGAACAGAACGGAGCTGCTGAGGTGAACAGGCAGGAGGCGCAACCGCTCTAGGGGCGACCATGCGGCGTCGACAGTGGCGGGCCACATGTCCGGGGAAGCCACATGAGAAGCATATCGGACGATTGTCTGGTGTGCGCCAAGGGTTGTAATATGGCGAAGGAGAAGGAGGAAGCGGAGCCGCTGGTGGGGCCGGTGCGGGGCGCAGAACAGGCTGACGAGGTGGCAACACCGCAGGCCGTGCAGGCACGGCGGCGTACGTCAAGGGCGCTGCCACAGGGGTGGATTGGCTATAATGTGCTGCGGCGCCAGCGTACGTCAAAGAAGGGACGGAAGGAACTTCAGGGGGTGAAGGAAGAGCTTCGGCCACTTGTTCGCGGATGACGCGCTGCAGCGAAGGCACAAGAGAGGAGGAAGCGGCAGTACTCGGGTGGACGAGAGACAGCTGTCGAGCAACTTCTTCGCGAATATACTGCTGGATCTGCGGCAGCAGTAGCGGCTGGTCGGAGCCAGATGTCAAAGCGCCCAGAGGCTCCGGTGGAGAGAGTGGAGAGCGAGTGAGAAAACCGCGCTTTCGGAGTTCGTCGTAGCTCTGGCATTGTGCGATGACGTCGACGACGGTGGCTGGATTTTTGGCGAGAAGCATCTGGAATGCGTCGTCGTCAATGTCCTTCAGAATGTGGTCGATCTTGGCGCGCTCGGGCATCGAAGCATCCACACGTTTGCACAGATCCACCACGTCCTCTATATAACTGGTGAAATTTTCACCAGGCAGCTGCGCCCGAGCACGCAGGCGTTGCTCAGCACGCAGCTTGCGCACCGCAGGCCGGCCGAAGACGTCAGCGAAATTTTGCTTAAAGGCGGTCCACGATGTGATGTCAGGCTCATGGTTGCAGTACCACAGATTAGCAACGTCCGTCAGATAGAAAATGACGTTGTTCAGTTTTAGGGGATCGTCCCATTTGTTGTGGGTACTGACCCGCTCGTACGAGGCTAGACAGTCCTCGACGTCGTCGTCCCCGGTACCGCTGAAAACAGCGGGGTCGCGCTGGCGCAAAGCTCCAGCGCAGACGACTGTCGGCGGCTGTGGGGCAGGAGTATGTGGCGGAAGGATCGGCGGCTGTTCGGAATCTTGAGGCATGGTGAAATTCGGAAGCGGACGGCCTTGAAGTGCCAAGAAGGCAATAAATCCGCACCTCCACCAAGTGAAAGGGGGTTTCTGCACAAATGGTACAGGGCGTGGTGTTCACGGTAGGCGACACAAAGCGGCGAGCAGAACGGCGGGCAGCGCAGAAGACGGCCAGTCCGACCCAAGCGATCTCGTGCAGCGCGGCGGCACTTCGTCTTTTAGCGACGCTTCGTCGTCGGCGGCGCTCTGGCAGCGATCGGACTAGGCGGTAACAGGCGCGGCCGTCGTGGTTCGCTACAAATGCAAGTTTTATCGCTTTACTTCTCACCACGTGTATTGTGTACCTTCGGCACGTCAGTGCAAATATGCAAATTTTCGGGTGTTGCGCTTAAGTTTAGGCTGGAAGTCAACCAAATACCATCTTCGTTGTTCATCAGCGTGGGCTCAAACAAAATATCTCTTTCCACCCATGAGTAAGTGGTTGCTCTGAAAATTGTCCACTTAGATACGTCACCAATTTTTCTGATGAAAGCTTGCAAAAAAAATTAATAACTCACGCAGCCAACCCACGTTTGTAGAAGAATCTTCTATAAGGGTGAAACTTGATACAACATGTGATTGTCGCCAAAATTCCCTTACTCCACTTCGTAGTTGACGCATAGAAATTAATCCTGTATGCGACCGAAGAGCTGGACTTTAAATCTTTTCGTGTGTGTACGGCTCGTTCAGACAAACCACCATCACGGGAAGCGCTTGCGACAAACCCCGTTCTTTCTCCACTCATTCAGCTTACAGCTCTTCTAAACTTATTTCTTTGCTTTGTATTAATTCTACACTGTAGTATAAGTCGCGCCGCTTCACATTCAGCGATCAAAAGAAACCCTGCTTCTCGGAGCAAGGTTCTCCAACACAGAACAGTTTCGAAGGCAGATGTGTGTCCCATTCATTCCAGTAGTTCAATAGCTCAACAAGCGTTTCGGTTTAAAGGTGACATGGCTCATCATATTTCTAGCAGCGAGGATGTTTTAGCACTACTTTTTTTCAGCTACCGCTGTTCTGTGCAACTACACCGCGCCCGAAAAGTAAAGATACAGATTCAAGCAAGGCTGTACAAAATTTTTACTTCCCAAAGCTAACAGTAATCGCTGAACATTTCTTTTTATCGTGTAATTTCAACCATACTACAAATGACTGTTTAGCTTCGAACTCCCCCTTTGCATGCGGTAGTTATAGAAGTCTTTCGCGTGCCTCACTACAGGCGAGAGGTATTCCAGCCAGATAGCTCTTCAGGTAAACAAGTGAGCGAAAATTACCGGGGGCCAGGTGCGGACAATTCACGCCATGCTGCAAAATCTTACGCGTCAATTTTATAAGAACGGAAGTGGTTGCAGGCGTGGTGCGGACCCGATTGCTGTTATGGCATCAATTGTCAGCGATTCCCTACATTTGCATCAAATGCAGTGTCGTAGCTGCTCCAAGCTTCCTTAATATGCAGAGAGCTAATATAACTATGACTTGAGTTATGAAGTTTGAATTAATGAAGTCGTCCTCATCGTCATACGCCTATCCGAACGCATTCCATCTATGAATTTGCCTAGGTTATCAACGACAACAAATGGGCTCCAGCTCCTTTTTGCGTCATGAACATCGGCTGCGCTTTAGGAGAATTCTGTGCAGTGCTTCCCCACGTTCTATTGCGCGCCACATTTTTGCGGGAAACAGTGCAGATAATTGTAAAGTGTGCATGTCCGCCAATTTGTCCTTTCTACCTGAGAATAGAACTAGGAAAGAAATGACCACAAAATAATCCTAGTTGAATGAACGAGTTTTGAACTTTCTTTACTTGAACAGCTTACACAACGTTGTCAAAAGATGGGCGGAAAAAATTCTCTGAAAGTAGATTTCACTCTCGCGTGCAATACTGCTAGCATTTTTGGCCGCTTCTAAAAGGCAGGAAATTCGAATATGTCTTTTACAGTTGAAAACCGTCTATTAAAAATGCACTAAAGACGTCGTATACTGCATCCTTTCTTGAGAAAATTTCTATATGAGGGACAGCTTTGTGTGCACAGAACACTGACTGATAGAGACAATGATTCCAGGATTAAGGCTGGCTACCCAATGGCAGTCTGCAGTATCTAGGAAAGAGTGGAGCATAAGGCGACAAGGAGAAGAACGCTATATTTGGGTCCATGCAACCACCAAACTTTTGAACCAGCAGGGAAATTAACAGTATATTCAGCTGAAATTACTCACCGCATGTGCCTTAAAACGGCACTTAAAACAGCCGCAAACTAGGAACAGCACAAAGCAAGGAGACACCCCAGAAGGCTAACAGCTGATGTTTTTTTTTGGGCTCATAGAAGAATACATAGTGGAAAAGGTTTCATTTGGTTTATTGGGGTTTAACAACCGAAAGCGACTCGGGCTATGAAGGGTGCCGTGGCTTCGCAAGCTTCGACGACCTGGGGTGTTCTAATGTGCGCTGACATCGGGCAGTACAGGGTGTTTAGAATTTCGCCTTCATTGAATGTGGGCCGGCGCGGCCGTGATCGAACCCGCGTCTTTCGGGTCCGCGCCGCCGTAACCGTAACCGCGCCGCCGTAACCGGTTAGCTCAATTGGTAGAGCGACTGCTCCGGTGTGGCGGTGGTTCCGGGTTCGAACCCCGGACGAGGACGAATTTTTCTTTAACTACGAAGTTTCTGTGAAAGCTGTATAGCTTTCCTTTGTGGCCTTATGGCTGCGCTCGGGTGGACGTCAATGAGTAATTACTCCCTTATTACAAATCTACTCCACCTTGGGGGATTCCCCTAAATATTTGGTCAACACTGAGCCACCGCAGCGGTGCATATATAGTCGAAAAGGGGAGGGGCGAAGGGAAGGAGACAGTTAAATAAAAGCATATCGTAGTTGCGATGCAACCGAAGGGGTCAACTTCACCGAATAAAATTGAAGCAACAAGGAAAATACACCCTTAAAACACATTAGGTATAGAGCGCCAATAAAGGTTAATTATTAGAATTATTATTACGGGTGATTATTACTACAGGTGAATTATTACAGTTGATAAAAAACTAAAACCACAGTAATAAAACCCGGCTCTATAAAAGCGGCGAGCAAATAATAACAAAATAAGAACAGAAAGCGGGGCGACACATGACCCACCCTCTCTCATGAAGTAGAGCGTTGAAATTTATACAACTGTCAAGGTATCTTTGTACTTTTTCGGTGAGGGCTAGGGATGTGGTACGGACGCAAGTTTCCGTGTTGTCGTCGATCGCAATAGCTTCCGGTACTTCACTTATCAACGCCTCGTTCTTTTTGACCAGGAAAGTAGACTCGCGTAGCGGTCGAACACATCCGTTGGTCTGGAAATGCTTGCAGTGTTGGGCCAACTGTCCTCCGAGGCGTTGTTGTCGAATCTTGCATGCTCCATTGCGCGTTTTTTGAAGCACCTACACGTTTGGCTAGTGTGCAAAGAATGCAAATATAATCTGTCGGTGTGTTAACCACATTAGTAACGAGAAGGGTGGAGTTTTTGCAGGCTACAGTACAATCTTTTGTGACTTGTAGAGAAAGAATGGTTTAAAGCCTCAAACTATTCTGCTGTGCAGTTAAGCGGGGCGGACCAGCCGCTTCCTCATTATCAGGTTGTAGGAGCACTCAAGAACTTTGCAAGAGAACAGCGCGCCATGAACGCGGGCAGACCAGTGCAAAAGTTGCAAGCCCTGCAAGCCACTGCAAAAAAAAGCATCTCTATTGACTAGATGTAAGGATTTAATCTGAGGAAGCCGCGGCGGCTAAGTGGTTATAGTGCTCGACTGCTGACCCAAAGACGCGGTTTCAATACCAGCGGGGCGGTCGCTTTTTGATGCAGGTGAAATGTACACGCCCGCGCACTGCGCGATGCCAGCGTACCTTCAAGAGCCACGGGAGTGAAAAATTATCCTGAGCCCTCCGCTACGGCGTCCCTCATAGCTAGTGCCGCTATGGCACGTTAAAGCGGATAAAACCAGAGCCAGGAAAGATTGAATAGCCGAAGAATTCCGCAGGCATGTTTCATCGCCAACCTACAAGTAATTTGCATTTTCACATAGTCAAGGGTATTGGCCACTCGTCAGATTAGGTTTTAGAACAGGCAGCCGACAACACATAAATGAGAAAGAAAGAAAAAGGAAAAAATATCCTAAGACGCACAGGGTTTTTCAGTGGTGGCAGGCCCTTCCCATTTGCACCAAAAAGGATGTTTTTTGTTTTTTTTTTTGGGGGGGGGGGTCAAATAAAGGTTCAGTTGATAGGCATGCTAGGTGCAGTTGTTATTTTCGTGCGCCCTCCTTGTTTGCGCACTATCCGAATTCAAGTACTGAAATGCTTTTTCAACTAGCCTCTTTTCTTGCTTTCATTTCCTAGGAAGGTCTAAATAGTGTGACCATGGGTACAATACCCAGTCAAGGGTGAAGAACAATCCTACGTAAGACTTCTTGCTTGAATATATATAGAACGGCTGCACAGTTATAACAGTCATCCATAGATTCACAAATAAAACTTCATTATGGATGGGTGACAAGCAGGCAGACGTGATCTCAGCATTGCTCTTGAACACCAGCTTACAAGAGGTATTCAGAGGTATGGATTTGGAGCAGTTGGGCTTAAGGGATAATGCAGAATAACTCAGTAATCTTGATTCGATGATGACAGCCCCTAGCTAAGTCACTCAGGAGATTAACCGCTAAGCATGGTCAATGAGTTAGGCAGGCAAAGAAGATCGGCGGGTATGGAGAAAACCAAAATAATGTATAAGAATCTCCGAAGGCAACATCAGTTACAAGCGGTAACGAGGTGCTGTAATTGGAAAGGGAATGCGTCTACTTAGGGCAAGTAGTGACCGTAGGTCTGGATCAAGAGATTGAGATAAATAGAAGAAGTTTAGGCAGGAGTGTGTATGGCACGTTCTTTGATATCATGAATGGCAGTTTACCAATGTCGCTCAAGAGAAAAGTGTGCAACCGCTTTGTCTTACCTGTACTCACCTATGGGTCGAAACCTGGATGCTAATGAGGAGGATTGAGATCCAGTTAAGTACTACGCAGTGAGCTATGGAAAAAAAAAATGGCAGGTATAACGTTAAGAGAGCGGAAGTGGCTAGAATTAGGGAGGGAACAAACGAGGCTTAATGATATCGTAGCTGAAATCAAGAGCAAGAAATGGGTTTGGGTGGGGCATGTATTGCGAAGGCAAGATAACCGATGGCCCTTAAGGGTAACGCAATGATCTCCAAGAGAAGGCAAGCGTAGCTGGGGGCGGAAGGAAGTTATCTGGGCGGATGAAATTAAGAATTTTGAGGGATAGGGTGACCGCACCTGGCAAAGGACATGGTTAACTGGTAGGACATGGAGGAGATTGATTGAAACCACGTTTATTCCACATTAGAATGCGCCGAAGGCGCTACGGTGCAAATGGAGGATACGGAGGATTTCTTTGGCCTGCAGTGGGCTTAGTCAGGCTGCTGCTGATGATGATTAAAATGAACGATTCTGATCACGATTTCGAAGCCCGCATGACCCTCAAGTTATAATCGTTCTTATAATGTCCTTTATTACATTTTGCAGCTCATTGCAGAAATGAACCACGATGAGATTGTAATTTCAATGTACAGGAGAAAAATTTCCACACTGCTCTATTTGCTCAACGGGAAAACTTCTTTGATGGCGGTTTTGTCCACGCACCTAACGACGGCCGGAATGCCTCAGGGAGTTTTGTGGTCACGTGACTGGTGTGAAAGTCGCGAGGCCCAATTATCTGCTGTCATTTTTCGCATTTAAGCCATTGCAGCTTAAAAGTATGGAAGCAGCTCAAAAAATATCTCAAGAAAAAGCTGTCGTGAATGCCACAGTCCAGCAACTCCTTTATTACAGATGCGAATAACACACACGGGTATCCCCAGCACAACTCTACGGGGTACACAACAGATTTTAACACGAAATCGTCAACTGTCTGGCTTCAGAACAGCGTTACAAAAGCAACATGGTGCCCATTTAAAAGGACCCCTGCCGTTTCGCTTACACATATACGAAGAAGAAGGGCAATGAATGCATACTTATGCGAAGACAATAACTGATGGTCATGTGCTCAGTACGCATGAAACATGTACATTCATATCATAAAAATAAGAACGCATACCTAAAAATTTGTTTGGAAGCCAAGAGAATTTATCGCAGGTGGTGAACCAAAGGAGCACATTATGAATATGATAACAGGCTACTGCTGCAGCACAAACCACAGACAAACCCACTTTCAATACATTGTATGCCACGTGCAAATTGTACTATACCCAATGAATGGTGACAAAATGACAGCTACGAACACAGGCAAGCTCGTACAAAAAAATGAAAGATCCACCAGAACACAACGTACACTTCCAGAATCCGCACATGTGCTGAAGGAAAGTCCATAACTAGTATGGGAGAAGTGGGAGAATTGCCCTTCCCCTCGGTTCATCATGACGAGCCTTGTCGTCCATCGGCTCAATCAATAAACAAATAAAGAATACGCCAGTGGACACATCTTTCATAAGAGCGCCTTTGCATGTAAAGTAAATCATATGAATAAACTACAGAGTGAGCGTTACATGCACTCTTGCCTCAGATTGCCGTAGGCGGCGTGCATCTAGGTATCCTCACTTGCCGGTGTAAAAACCGGAAGCCATAAGGATTAGTTCGGTTTTCAATTGCTTTCTCAGGTGTTTGTGATAAATGTGTTCTGCTGCGTAGAGCTTAAGTAATGTAATGTCTCGCGTTTCTTAGAAATTCTCGATATATTAGACAACATTTTCCTGCCGCTACTGCCAACTGACTCCTTAAAAATATAGTTCCCGGGACTGTACAGCAAACCATCGCGCTTGAAGTAAACAATGGAAGCAAAACTGCCGGCTACAACAATTCCCTTATTGCTATTAGCACGACTGTACACAGATAGTGCCCTAAATTAACGCGCGTTTCAGGTCGTAATCAAGGGATTTCTTCCACTGCGGTGTGATCTTGCCAGCTTGAGCTCTATACTAACGCATCATCTGCGCATAATGCTTCTCTGGTGTAATCATCCGTTAAACTAATGTTACTTTCTTAATCTTAGGAATGCATTGTAATTGCTGTCAACATTGATTTCGCTGGTTATATGAATAATTGTTTGTGTTCTCTATTGGTTATCAGAACATCTTGATCTCCACGAAGCTTTGTCTATCCGTACAGAACCAGATTATCAGACGGCCGAAAATGACGGGATATGCAAGCTGGCCAGCAATAACAACTGGCAAAGTGTTTCGAACCTGTAAATGCGCTTTCTACGAGAGTGCAGTTGCAAAGATGCGGAAGTTGTCAATGAAACCTATAACCGCAGTGCTGTCCAAGAGTCATACAAGCGCTTTTTCGTAATGCGAGAACGGTTTTTACTGCCATATACGGAGCAGAATAGAAAGTATCGTTTCATTCAGTGATTTCACAGCATTGACATCTTTGCGTTGCCTCTCCTGAAGCACAACGTTGGCGTGCCCTTCACTTTCCTGCGCTTGTGAATCTCAGTATGCGTATAGCGTTTTTCTGTACTCTCATTGCACACGCAGAAGGCAGGATGAAGGTTACGGCTTAACCTGTAAATTACTCGCGACTAACAGCAGAGGTGCAGCGTAACCTGCAAATTGTTCATAGCCGGCGATAAATTGAAATGCACAACGTAACCCGTAAAGAGTATACGCTAACATGTATGCTATAACTTTATTAAGCCCATACTAAGGGATCCCAGGATTGGACCGCAGGTAAGGCCTCTACGAAGCGATCTAGTGTCAGCGGCGTGTGGACTGTAAGACGAATGGTGACAGTGTCTCACATTTATCGAGCATGTCGCTACGAAAGCAGCGATAGTGTAATAAAAGACTAGTGCAACCAGACGCGGTCTAAACCTCATGAGACCGCAATACTTGGAAGAAAGGAAGTTAAGAGCCGCATGACTACTGTTGCAGAGCAGCCAGAACCTGGAGCCAGAAGAGGTTGTTCAGAGCCTCGCTCGAACCGTCGGGCGGTAGCTGAACGTAGGTGCGGGTCTTGATGAAGTACGCCAGCATGGAGCTCATCTCAGACTCCTGCAAGTCGGCCTTCCTTATGAACACCAAGCCATCGTTGCGGTCGTTCTCAAACAGCCGATGCGTCGCCAGGCTCAGCTCAAACATGCACCAGCGACTGCGGCAGAACTCCCGGCTCAGCAAGAACAGCGACACGCGGCTCTGCGTTATGTCCCGGCAGATGTTCTCGGTGATCGGGAGGCCCGGGATGAAGACCCGATCGGCCACGCAGAGTCGAAAATTCATGGAAGCTTCGAGATTTGTAAGCAGCACGTCTCGCACCCACTTGGCGTCCGAGGCGTGGTACGAGAGGAAGCCGTCCCACAGAAAACGTCCTCTGTGGGTCTCTCTTCGATATCCTTTAATAGCTAATTTGAGGTACAGCAGGCTGTACATGCAGTACAAGCGGTTTCTGTAAACGGCGTAGCCGCCAAGGAGGCGACCATGGCAGAGAAGAGCGCAGGAACACCGTAAATTCTGTAGTGGTCGGGCGGGGCGCAGTCTTCCTCATTCCTCGGCACCTCGAGTACGAGCCTGCCCTCGTGCTCCTCAGGTTGTTTGCAGAGAAAGCAGTCCGTACACTGAGCAGGGTGCTTCTGTATCAGAAAAAGAAGGTTTTTCAACCTGCAGCTTGAGCAGTGCCAGGGATTCCAGTTGAGGTTCACGTAGCTGACATTGTTGATGTCATGCAACATGTCTTCGCTTACTGTGGATAGTATGTTGTGCTCTATCTAAGAGCAGGGTTTTGAATTTAGTCATGCTAGTAAATAACGGTCCCTTCCACTCTGATATTCTATTATACGCAAGATTTAGCTCCTCGATAGGTACACCCTTCACTGCACCAAGCCGTAGTACTTTAATCTCGTTCTGAGACAGTATGAGTCGATTCAAGGAGATCAAAGTGGAGAATACTTCCGGGGCTTCGAATTGCACGATCTGATTTTTATTTAGGTTCAGAAAAATAGGTTTCCGTAGTCCCTTTACGTTTTCTCCGTCCAAATGCTTAATCGTGTTGCCAGCCATAGAGAGGTTCTTGAGGTTTTCCAGGCATTCAAACGGTGACCCGGAGGGTTGTGTTATGTGACAGTTCTCTAGCTGAAGTGCCTCGAGCAGAGGAAATCCACAAAAGGCGCGATTTGGTAACGATCCGAGGTTGGTCCCACTCATAATTAGCTTCCGAACGCTACTGTTCAGTTGACAGTTCCTGGGACAGTACTCGAACTCGATGTCACGTGGCACATTGGTGTCGGACATGTCGAGCGTACCTAGGCGCTCTAACAAAAATATTTCTTCTGGAATTTCGGGCAATTTTGTCCCGATAAGCGAGACATACCTGAAACCTGGTTTCAGATGCCCGAAGGCAAGTGGATGCATGTCCCGTATGGGAACGTGGAAAAACTCGAAGTGCTCGATTTGCAACAAGGGTGGTGGTTTTTCCCAAAGTCCGATTCTATCAAAGTTGCATTTATAGAATAGAAAATTTTTTACAGGAGTGATGGCGCCCAAACCAAGCAGCTCTGGAGAGAATTCATACAATGTGTCTATGAACGTGACGTTCACTGCCTCGGTCGTGACGGTGTGAATATTCCATAACTCAAAGAACGAATTTATAGTCTTGAAGAAGCAAGAGGTGGAGATGTACCTATCAGAGCCGACGAAGCCGTAGACGTGAAAGTTACATCTTTCGTCCGCTAGAGTCCCGTGGCCGACGGCGACAGCGGCTTGCGGAGGCATGCCGAACGTGCTTTTGCCTGTCATCTCGCTAATGGATTGCCGCCGGTACTCAAAACCATAGATATCAATTTCGGGGGCCGAAATCGTAACGAATAGGTCCTGCTGCTCATCATTTGCTAGCGGAAAGTTATCCCATTGTCGAATCTTCACGGATCAGAGCGACAAGCAGGCGATACTACCCTGAGGAGTTTTGTTGTCCACGGGTTCGTCCGATACGAGCAGCTGTTCCATCGTCAGCGCCTTCTGGTGACCAGGAGTGATATAGTGCCCAACTTTCAGCCGTACAAGAATGGTGCAAATGGCCTGGACGTATCCGTTTTCAACGGCCACGTTGCTGCGCTTGAAGCGCTGCAGCAGCGTTGCGTAAGGAGTGATGTGGGTGCTGTTCATTGACATGGTGAGGCCACAGGCTGTTGTCGCAGCCCACAGAAGTAAAGCACCAGTTTTCATGCACATCTCCGCCTGAAAGGAAAGAATGTGAGCGTTGAGCAAACCATAACCTGTGGTCACATTGTCCTTAGGCTCCCTTTAACTGCTAACACAATGACCTCTCGCGGAATGTTTGCTGCATTACAATCTCTTTTCCGCTTATAGCTCGCAATGGGAAACTAGCGCTTTAGCACAGCATTAGGCATACGCATTACCACAGGTGCTTCAGGAAAGCGCACACTGATTTTCAAAAACAGGCTTTTAGAATTATAAAGATGACCTCTGTGGGATAGCGATACCAATCTTGGCGGGCCGCAGACAACAGATGAATCAGGTTAACTGGTAAGGTGGCTAAAACCTTTTTGACAATTAACTTTATAACTATGTATGAAAGTTGAGCGCCTCCTTTCAATTACTTATATTAAACTGTCGGCCCTAAAAAAGGTCCAAGCACGTGAGGGAAGTGTTTTCAAAATATCTGAGGATCACTGTGTGCTCGAAGTATAGTGACGCTTTGAAAAGCCAACAGCCTGACGCAGGCCAGCTAGCATTGCGTTTCTGTGGACACGTGTTCGTTTCAATCTTTTTAGATTCGGTTTTAAGTGCAAGACTTACGCGTTATCCAGAGATTTATTTTGCCAAATTTATTTACTTTGTTGGGAATAGAATTCTCTACACAGCTGGCAAAAAGGTGTTGAAATGTGTGTCACAGTAGACACATCATTTTGTTGAAAATCACTCAGGCATAGGTCTAGATAATCAAGAGCGGTTTCATGCCTACCACGCAGAAAATTCTAACAGATACAGATTTTGAAGGCGAGGAGTTTTAGGGATTTTAATTCTGCACGCAAAATACGCCATATGGTGACAAGAGCAGCTGTTTTCCATTGAGACGAAAAAGTTTCGATTTATTGGCTGGTCACGCTTACAGCCACGAGTGCCTTGAACACGTGGGGGCAGTCTAACCACTAAACACCTGTTGCAGGTTATGTTTCAACATAGCATCTGCACATCTGTAGATGCGTGTAGCCGGTCGTAATGAACAGCCATATCAGCTTGTGTAATTTAGGAAACGTGATTACCTACAGAGTTATTGCTAGATAATTTTTTTTCTAAATTTTGGTGGTCTCGTAAGAAAAGATTCCCGCTTCCGAGAAACTCCTCTTTGGCTCACCCGAAGTGATCTCCCGTCACCCCTTCCTCCATGGCCAACCTGTCACGTGGCCTTTTTTGAAGCGAAAGCTTCACTACGCTAGCTGCGGAGCATTTCGCCGTGTCGGGTGCAAGCCACATCTGCGCATGCGCCGTTTCCATCGCAACGCGTTGCCATGGAAACCAGGAGGCAATCCGGCAAAACCGATGCTTGTACACATATGGCATCTTTAAGCACTTTAAAGCCATACGATTTAAATCTAAAAAAATTCTGATGGTTACGCTTGTTTAAACCTAGCGTGTACGCGAAAGCTTCTCACACGCTGCCGAATGCGTTGTCCGTGAATTCCTGGTGAAACAGCCTCGTTGGACTCCCGAATTCTCTGAGACGAATCAGTTGGTTATTTCTCTCTCTGCCTCGTTTTCCATAAGTTGTTCCATCAGCTCAGCTATGCACCTCAGTGCGCATGCGCCGTGCTATTTCCGCGGCGGCGCGCCCTGCGGCGCTCCATTGTCAGCGTGGTCGTGCGCTCGCTTCTCGGATGCGCAATAGAAAAATAGGCGCATTGTAAGCGTTCATACTCTGTGCGGCATGAGCAGAGGCTACGAGACGCTGCGTCGACGAATCCCGAATTCGTAGCATGCTACGAGGCCGGCCGACAACGCGAGAAGGGAGGGAGGAAGGCCAAGCGTGCGGCTGAGACGCCCGAAGAACGGGAAGAACGGGTCGCGAAAAGGAGAGGAGGAGCGACGACAACGACCCGCAAACGAAGCCGCCGCCTCGACGTCTGCTCAACACAGACGAGAGACACGGACTAACCACGTGATTCGTCTCAGTGAATTTGGGACTGCAACGAGGCAGGTTCACGAGGAATTCACGGACAACGCATTCGGTAGCGTGTGAGAAGCTTTCGCGTGCGCACTAGGTTTCGGCAAGCTAAACAATCAGCAAGTTATTTTCTCCTGTGTGGGGTACAGTAGGAATCAGCGGCGAGGACAGCAGCGCGAGCTGGGCAGCGAACGTCACGTAGAATCTATCACACGGTGTCACGTATCACATGGCGTGGCGTGGCTGGGGCATGGCATTTGCTTTGCGCACGCCCGAGAGGCGCATTTTTCGATGGCGCGCATCGCCTGTGTGATTTGGAAAAAAACAACGCTCATGAAACGAAAAGAAAATTTTAATATGTAAAACTATTCAAGTTGTCAGCTAAAAAAGCTACGGTAAAATTAAATACATCTGATATGTTTTCAAGGTGGTGCACTTTTGCGGCGTCAGTGATGTAAGCATGGACGCGAATACGCGAGTGACGCTATGAATTTCCCCTGCAGCTAGCCACCATAGCTCTGCAAATGGCATCGTGCTCGGCGTTTTGCGCGGCTAACTTGCCCGCATGAATTTTACTTCCTCCGTGCACACATGCTTGGTGAGGTGAACGGTGGTCGGTGCGAACAGTTTGAAGTTTAATCGACTGAAAATTGCTCAAGGAAAGTCAGCGGCATTGCATTTTTATTGTTTCTGTGCATCGCGAGTGACTGGCGGCAGCCACACGGCATCGTCTCCGGTTTGGTGAACTTGTGAGAAGGTGAGCAATTTGTTCTCAGATTTTGAAAGCGGTTTTTTGTTTCTATTGTAACCCTGTGTCTCGTCGCATGTTATGTTCACGGTAACATCAGCACAACGTGCATGCGCTTTCTGTCTCTATTTGAAGTAACATTGGTCGAACAGGCTGTCCATGTTGGTAGTGCGTGTCGAATGTGCTTTGAGATCATTCTGCGCCGCCGCGGTGGCTCAGTAGCTATGGTGCTCGGCTGCTGACCCGAAAGACGCGGGTTCGATCCCGGCCGCGGCGGCTAGAATTTCTTTGGAGGAGAAATTCTAGAGGCCCGTGTACTGTGCGATGTCAGTGCACGTTAAAGAACCCCAGGTGGTCGAAATTTCCGGAGCCCTTCACTACGGCGTCTCTCATAGCCTTAGTCGCTTTGGGACGTTAAACCCCATAAACCAAACCAGATCATTCTGCGCTCGAGATGGTCTTCTGATAATTTATTTATTACCAGGTATGGTCTAGAGATTTGGAACCCTTCATCCCACTGCAACAGTGCTGAAAAGTTGTTGTGTGTTCATGCATCTGCTGTCCTTAAACTTTTCGGTAGTCATTCGCGTGGTTCCTTTGGATCTGGACAACCGGCTACTGTTGCCAGGGACGCCTCGCAGCAGAGCCCTTGGGGACGCCCAGTGGGTCAGCTGTTTGTCCAGGTGCCAAGTTACCAAAGGTATATTCCAGAATTTTTTTTCTGTCCATCAACCTCATATTCCTTGCAGAAATTACAGTATGTAATCAGGCACTAAAAATTGGTAACTTATACACATTTCAGGACAGTTGAGAGAAATGAAATTAATTTGGTTTTTGAGGAAAGGAAATGGGGCAGTAACTGTCTCACTTCTCTCGGTGGACTCCTGAACCTAAGGGAAGGAATAAACGAGGGAGTGTAGAGAGAAATGTACATGCAGAATCAGTACTCTCTGTAGACTTTTCGAGACCTGGATTCATTCCTTCTAGGACAGTGCCAAGCAGTAGGTGAACTGCACACAAATTTATTTCCCTCTGGTGCAAAGTAAAGAGTGAAAATGTTATAAGACAAGTCTCTAGTCTGTTACATTCTCGCTGCATTTGCTGAAAGCATAGTATGAAATGCTGTATTTCTTATACCCTGATTTCCTTTACTTTGAATAGTAGGTATTGACAATGAACATCAAGGCAGCTCCACTCTCATTGCTTGTTGCTGCTTTTAGGTTTCCTCCATGATTTTCTGTTTGCTCAGTCCTGGCCTTAACATATTTTCTTCTGCTGCTTATCTTCGAACTATTGGCTAGGTTACATGGTTCTGCTACTTCTATGTTCACTGTGAGGTTTGAGAGCTTGTTGCTTTGTTCTTTTTTTAAAAGCATCTTTGTCTTCTCGAGGCTCATTGCAGTCCGGAACAGAGACCACATGCATTGTTTATGTTAAGATGATGACATGATAGCCTAACACATCGTATCGTTGCCATTCGAGCCCCCTGTGTACTTGCTTTGTTGCACTGGGAGCAAAAAAAGTTTAGTGGAAGTCGCAATGAGGCGCACATTTGTTTAGATTAGTGGCAAAAGTTTACTGTTGCTTCGCAGTAAAGTGCTCCCACCTGTTGCGCACGAGCATTTAGATGGATGTTAAATACTACTATCAAGGATTTAGCCATTGTAATGTCGCAGGTCTGTTGTGTAGGATTTCAGATCATTGTCTTGCACTGTCCCCGAAGCCTGTGGTGTCAGTCACGCCACTATGCTGTTGTATTTCTGTCCAGTGTAAAAAATAATTGCTGTGATTATGCTGCACGCACAGGTTCATGGGGAAGTAAATATTTTGTGACGCTTTAACCTGGTAATGCTTCAGAATGAACACATGCAAAAACACATGCTGTTAAAAGCCTTGGCTTGTGTAACCCAAGTGTGAGGAGAATACTATTATGGCAGGGATTCTTGCATTGCAACCTTTTAAATTCCTTTCTTGTAAAAACAATGACGTGAGGTTTCATGAGTTACAGCTCTCTTTCATTGCTTGCTCAGAGAAAGCGTTTATTGTAAGTAAGCAGTAGTCGCTTTTTTCTGTTGTTCAAGTAGCAGCATCAGCATGCCTCATCATTTTTGTCTTGAATGACTGAAGGTGCTTCCAGAGCATTGCCTTCTTTTTTTCTTGTTGCTTATTCAGCATGTAATATTGTGTCTATAGATTGCTCTTTAGCATTATTTTGCGTTCTCCCAAGCAAATTTTAGGCGACCAAATTCAGAAGCACATTGTATTGGCCTTACATGCTCGCTATTAATGCAGAAGTAATTATATGTCACAAGAAACACCAAGTCTACATCCTTCAGAGTGGGTCTAGAAGCTTGTCTCCAGACTCTTGCCTTCAAGGAGTTCTTACAGGTTTCACATATCTGCTTGGTGTTGGAAGTGACAGCCTTGACTGATAATGATATGCATTAGACACACATTATGCATTTACAGTTAGGCCGGGACGAAATGCAAACATACATGTGCAGTACTTTTCTACTTTGCAGCGAGGTATACATTTAGAAAGGGTTCATATATGTGTATTAGGTACATCTCCTAACCTGAAACAGGAATCAGGCTAGCTGCGTACTCAAGCTGAAATCACACAGGTGAAATATTTTGTCTTGTTCATAGGTGCTGTTTGCATTTCATTCCAGCCTGATTGTGCACTACTGCCATAGCAGGTACCCTATCTAAACGAGACACTCTCTTGTGGCAAATCATGCGCATATGTTTTAGACACGTGTGTGAAGAAATGTGCAGCTACAGACATTGCATACTTGGTTATTAATGCTTTTTTTCTCATGTGCATAGAACAATGTTCAGCTACATTGCTTGCTTTGTTGTTACTACTTCTATTTTTCCGCTAATATTAAACTACATATTAATCTCAGAGACCCGATGTTCAACTGAATGATCCTTCTGTGTCCCACTAGGAAGGCAAAAGCATCACGCCTAGGGCTCATTCACAGCCCTTCATCCCTGTTTTGGTTTCAGTCGGTCAGTTATGCTATTAATGAATGTAATCACTTTGTAGCACAAGTATATATAAAAATATATTTTGGGCTAAATGAGGTTAACAAGTTATCCACTCTGCACAATGGTATGGTTGGTCTTGTACATTTTTACTTGGGTGTTAATATTTCTTTTGTGGTTGCTGTCTAAATAACTTTGCCTGCCTATTCTATCCTAAATACTTTTATGCCTGTCTTCCTTCCTACTGGCTCTCTCCCTTTTCAGTCATTCCTTTTTCCTTTAAACTGGCGACTGGTCACAAGCCTTCTGTGGGAATGGCAGCTAGCGCTAGGCCCCCTTTTTTCATTTGATCTGCGCTGCTAATATTAACACTAATAGTACTGTATCCTCGGCTGCTGACCCGAAAGACGCGGGTTCGATCCCGGCCGCGGCGGTTGAATTTCTTTGGAGGAGAAATTCTAGAGGCGCGTGTACTGTGCGATGTCAGTGCACGTTAAAGAACCCCAGGTGGTCGAAATTTCCGGAGCCCTACACTACGGCGTCTCTCATAGCCTTAGTCGCTTTGGGACGTTAAACCCCATAAACCAACCAACCAATAGTACTGTATCAGTATTTATGTGATACTGCATTTTTGTTATGCATAAATAGTTGGCTAAGCCAATGGAAGCAGTGTTGAATATCTCAATATATCATGCATATATCTTGCATGCAATATCAGCATCAGTTTATTCACTTTGGATGAAGGCTATACAAACATGGTGATAAAAGCATCTGGGCCCTTAGCAAGCTGCTAGTTCGGGCCCATGCAATAAGTGCACAAAATAGTGTACGCAGGCGTCAGCATAAGAAAAAAAAGTGTAGATTTTATATGAATAGAAGATGTTACACAAAACTCTATCAGTATGTTCACTATTACACTACCCTCTATTTCTTTCAGCTCGGCCGTTTGGCTGTAGATATTTTGTGCTTCTTTCCTAGTTTAGCCCACTCAAACTACAACTTTGCGTTCTGTGTTGCAGGTAGAATCTACAATGAATGCCGCACTGTGTCTTGTAAGCAGGAGGCGGTGTTAATGGAGCCATGAACTTTTCTTGCGGATGACTGGCGTTGGCCTTATTATGCACTGAACCTCAAGTGTGAAGAGGAAAATGTCGTGTTGGATTTCTGCAGAGGTGAGACATCATGATGAATCTACCAGTGCGAAAGACGAGACAAGAGACAAGACAGTCGCTGAG
The DNA here is from genome assembly GCF_055824585.1 of Amblyomma mixtum. Classification (NCBI taxonomy): domain Eukaryota; kingdom Metazoa; phylum Arthropoda; class Arachnida; order Ixodida; family Ixodidae; genus Amblyomma; species Amblyomma mixtum. The sequence goes on from NC_143020.1 coordinate 12,169,170, forward strand.
TCGCGGCCAAACTTTATTGAAGTGAATAGGGAATACATGAAGAAGCCAAGCAGCACCACAAACCACACAATTACAGCTAAGCATACATGACAACATGAGTCAATGCCGCTGAACATTCCCCTGATCGAGATAGTCCAACTAATTGCGTGTTAGTGCGATAAACAACACACTTGCACATTAGTCACCGAGTCGTAAGGTGTGTCTAGCCTCAATAATCTACCATTTAATCTTCTCTGAATTTACGGCCAAAATGTGTGCTGCCAAAAGGAAAGGGTAGCAGCCTTCACATCCCTTGCAATATACAGAAAAGTTAGAACCCCTACCCTCTTGTGCTCCTGTAATCTTACATTGATACACCTTCCAGTTTGACCTATATAGACCCGACGACAAGATATAGTGTCTGATACCATGTTCATTTTACAAGGTACATATACATTTCACTCCACATGTGTATTTTTCTCTAGCCACATTCACAGAATTATTCTTAACAATTTCACATATTTTAAACAACTTATTAGGGGCCAAGAAAATCGCTTTTCCGTCATACCTTCTTGCCGCATTTTTCAATTTGTGTGACAATCTATGTACGTACAGTAACACAACCGGTCTTTTGGCATCTTGCTGGCTGGCCCCGGCCTGATTGCGCCGGTCGCCGTGAAAAGCTTTCGGCTTCTTTAACAATTTATTGTATGCTCTTTCATTAACATGGTTAGGAAATCCTGCGTTCATTAACCTAAAATCTGCTCTTGAAAACTAGTCTTCATGCTGTGAAAGCATGACTTCATCAATTCTGAGCCCAGGCTTGACAGTGCAATGCTATCTTTCACTAGCTTGGAATAGCCAACCTTTGTCCAAGTAGCAGCTTAACAGTCCTGGGTGAATATCACCAGTGCACATGGTGTGTGCAGATCATCAAGCTAAGGTCCAGAAACCGCAGCTCTTTTTTTGGAGACATTTGCTCCAAGGTAAGCCTAAGACAAAGGCCTTGCTCTTTAAACAGCTTGAGAATATGTTCACGTCCCAAATTATCAGAACCTTTGTAAAAGACCAGAAAATCATCAACACAGCAAAAGATTTTTTCCCCCAGTCCATGCAAGTCCTTCACAATCATTCTATCCACCCTACTTCAAATATCTCTTAGCACAAGGCCCATCTTCGAACCACTACATATACCAGATTTTTGAACACATACCACACTACAATACTGTACAACCATGCTCTTAAAATAAATGCTATTCACTAGCATGTTCTTCAGATAAATTTCAGAAAAGGGTTCTTGCAAAATTTTGTCTGGTTATTTGCAAAAGCATTTGTCTACTTCGCATCTTGAAGATCCGTTTCTTGTACTCAATTCGCAGCGTGGTTGAGTATCTGAAGAATGGCAATCTAGCGGATTGTCTGGCGGTTAGTGTCGATGTAGAACTATTTTATTCCATCCCGTATGAGGACCTCATGCAAAGCTTGTGAATGTCTATATTGGAGCACAAAGAGGAGCTTGTGTTTAGGAACAGGTGCATAATAGACTTTTTTTTCTCCTTACCTCCTTTTATTTGAAGAGCATGTTTCTGGAGCATGGCTGTGCGGCATATGTTCAAAAGTCTAGTATATGTATCGATTGAATGCCTCTGTGCTAAGTAATATTCTCTTAAGCAGGGTGGATGGAGTGATTGCCAAGAACTTGCATGGGCTGGGGGAAAATCTTTCACTTCGTCTGATTTTCTGGTCTTTTACAAAAGGTTGCGATAGTGTGGGACCTGTGCATATTGTCAAGTTGTTTAAGGAGCAAGGCCTTTCTTTGTCTTAGGTTTTCCTTAGAGAAAATGTCGCATCAAAAAGCGCTGCGGTTTCTGGGCTTCACCTTTATGTTCTGCACATGCCATGTATGCTGCCGATATTCACCCAGGAGTGTCAAGCAGCTACTTGACTATTGGCCGAACCATTCTAAGCTAGTGAAAGATAGCATTGCGTCATCTAGGCTAAGCTTGGTATTGATGAAGTGATGCTTTCACAGCATGACAAATGGTCTCCAAGAGCAGATTTTAAGGCTTACGAAAGCATTATTCCCCAACCATGCTATTGCAGGAGTGTGTGATAAATTGTTAAAGCTGAGCGTATAAGATTGATCAAGTTGGTCAGACATGCTAAAGGTAAGAATGGCATAGCATCATGTAACGAGGACAGCAGGAGAGCACACACGCATTAGTGCCAGCCTTGGAGCGGATACAGAATCCAAGAGCGCGTGCTTGACATTCAGCGTTGGCAGTCAAGGGTCGGGCTCATACAATCTTGAATGTTCAAATCAGTGTTTTCTCATTTCCTTGACTATCAATGCTGATTGTCAAGCACGTGCTCTTGGATTCTGTATCCGCTCCAAGGTTGGCACTTGTGCGTGCGCTTGCTGTCCTGCTGTCCTTATAACTTGAGGCTGCGCCATTCTTCCCTTTAGCATGTTAAAGCTAAAACCCCTTCACAGGGATTGGCAGGATACGGCCGGGGCCAGCCATCGAGATCCCAAAAGATCGACTGTGTTACTGTACATACGTAGATTGTCGCACAATTTGAAAAATGTGGTCAGAAGGTGTGACGCAAAAATGGTGCTCTTGGCCCCTAATAAGTTGTCTACAATCTGTAAAATTGTTAAGAATAATTTTGTGAATTTGGTCCGGGAAAAGCATATGTGCCTTGTAAAATGTATGTGGTGTATCGGATACTGTTATCTTGGGGTTGGGTTTATGTTGGTCAAACTCGAAGGTGTGTGAATATAAGACTACGGGAGCACAAGAGATATTTGGATATTGGTAGGGGTTCTAACTTATCTGTACATCGCAAGGAATGTGAAGGCTGCTAGCCATTCCTTTTGGCAACATTCATTTTGGCGATACATTCGGAGCAGATTAACCGGAAAATTATCGAGGCTAGACACATCTTATGGCTCGGTGACAAATCTATGAGTGTGCTGTCCATCGTGTTAATATGCAACGAGTTGGACTATCTAGATGAGAGGAAAGTTAAGAGTGATCTTTTACTCATGTTGTGGTATAGCTTATCTGTAACTGTGTGATTTGTGGTGCGGTTTGGCTTTTCTATGTACTCCCTGTTTACTTCAATAAACTTCAGTTGCGAGTCAGCGCCTGCTTTGTCTCCTTTCTTGTCATTGTCTCGTGCTGGTAGGTTCACGTACTTGCAGAGTAGTTTCACTGAATTGTATACTTGCAGAGGCTTGTGAAGAAAAACCAGAGGAATTTTCTTTCCTTTGTCTGGAATGGAAGTTAAAAATTTTTTTCGCGTATCTAGATGTTTGCAGCATGAAATTCCATTCTGGAAGGGAAAACCCACTAAATTGTACATTTTGTGTGCAAGGGTACTGATGCTTGCATAAAACTGAAAACATTCGTCCAGGCTATCTGGCTAGCTTCTTTCTTCCTTGTGCCCAGATTTTTTAAACAATACTTTATCAGATTTATTTTGATCAGAATTTCTAACATGTTAATTACACCACATTTTGTGATCATATACAACAACATTCAAAACATGGTGATCACTGGCGTATGGTTTAGTCTGGAGTAGAATGATGAGAAGTACCTAGTATATAGTAAAATTTAATATTACTAGTCTAAAATGAACAAAATTGCTCTTTTTTTAGTGGAAAATTTTGCTACCAGAGAGTCGGAGCGGCATGGCATGATGAAGACTTGGACAGTGTGCATTCCAAAGTACCTGTATTCATGTCGGCACGAGAACTTCGCACAGTGTTTCAAACAGTTGGTGAGTGCTTGGTGCTGTGCTTCTACTTAAATATATGAATAGATATTTTATTTTAAATGTGCCTGAACAGCCAATTGGCCTAAACGAGTGCACACTAAGTCAGTACAAACACCATGACATGAACAAACATGAAACAGAAAAATGGTCACAAATACGATGATAATAATGGTAAAGAAAAACAAGCATAATGATATAAACAATGAAAACAGCAAATTAGGCAAATATTTCTGAAATGTTGAATTGTATTATTTGCGAACGAGTCATTGGTGAAATGGCATGCATGTCAGGATAAAATCTATCATAGCATTTGGTGGTTTTTCCCTGAGGCACACGAAATCGCAGTGACATCAATAACTGCTCACAGTCAATAGAGCCGAGCACAACTTGTGACAAGTGACTCACGCGTGACATGCATGTAGAAGATGCATGTCACGCGTGAGTCACCTGTCATAAAGAGTAGACATACCAAGGTCTGCTAGAAGAAAGTAGTAGCCTTAGAAATGACAGCGCTCAATATATCTATCACAAAGGATGCATACAATCTTCTGCTGAAAATTTTCGATTTCATTGCCAGAGGTAACAGAGGCACTATTAAAGCTACTGATGCAAACTGAAGACGTGGCATCACGAGAGCACAGTAGCCAAATTTTGTTTTCAATCTGAATAAGAGTGTGTGTCTGGAAATTTGAGCAAAAATTGAGTAGCATTTAGATATTCTTGCACGAAATACCACTGTTAAAATTGGTTATAAATGATATGTCTCACTTGTCCACTTATCTGCTGAATATAGTAACATGGCTTGCAACCTGAGTGCCTCCGATGTATGAAAAAAATGGCTAGGTTACTGCATGACGCGTGGAGCAACCTAGTGTAGCACATTTAGGCTTCATGGAGTGGAGAATGAGGGCAGAAATAACTTTAAGAACAGAAAACACAGGACCAGGAAGCTGACAGAACACACTGACACTCGGTGCATGAAGGGCATTATGGAGTTGCCTGCCGTGTCGTGCAAGATGAAGGTCGCACAGACAGATGTTAAACATGAGTCGATGCAGATACCTTCTGTCATTACGTAACAGCTGAGCATGGCCAGACTCTTGTGCCTTCCTCCGCAAGCAATCTGGAAGCGCAACTCTTCGAAGTCTTTTATGCTTTCGCTCGACATATACATCATCACTGCATGTGTCGAGGAAAAGTACATACCCTTGATGTCAAGCGGCAGAGCACTCACAGGGCCCAGTAACAGCTCACTTAGGTGTTCTGGTGCATCTACAGGGCACCTCATGAGAGATTCTTAGGCTTCAGACCACTCAATCTACAGGGCGCCTCATGAGAAATTCTTAGGCTTCAGAACACTCAGCCCTTGCAGAAATTGTCTCAAAGTTTGTTGCCACATGGACCTCTTCGCAATAATGACCCTAAAAGCGAGCCTTCCTTTAGCGTCACAAAAAAAGGCCTAGGACATGGGTCTTTTTTGCTCCTTCATTAGAACCAAAATGTTTGCGAGCGAGATCTTCCACAGATATGGAATGATTTCATGAAATGTCAAAGAGAAGACTGAAGCTGTGCGAAGCAATACCAGTAACAGCCCTGCCGCGGTGGCTCAGTGGTTACGACGCTTGGCTGCTCACCCGAAAGACGCGGGTTCGATGCCGGTCGCGGCGGCCAAATTTCGATGGAGGAGAAATTCTAGAGGCGCATGCGCTGTGCGATGTCAGTGCACGTTAAAAAACCCCAGGCGGTCGAAATTTCCGGAGCCCTTCAACACGGCGTCCCTCATAGCCTGAGTTGCTTTGGGACGTTAAACCCTAATAACCAAACCAAACCAAGCAATCCCAGTTACAAACACATCACAGCTATTGTAGATGCTCAGAGAATCATGCCTTAATCCTTTTTCTACATCAGACACATGACGACACTTTGTCTTTCTGGGCCATCATTTTGAAAAGGTTAACATGGCAGCGGCCTTCGGTTAAATTTCTGCAAAGAGCCCTTTGTGAAAACTTAAGCATCTGTTCCTCGTGAGGCACACTGCAGAGATATTTGAATACCTTAATGAGCTGCAACCAGCACCTGTGGCTGCATTTTCACTGACATCAGAGATTAGTACATTTTATTGCAGATGCTGAGATAATGGAAACTATGACTGAAAGCATAAGGTTTCGGGGAAGTATGCTTCCCGATTGCTTGTGGGCAAGTGCTGGGTAACCACCAATCCAATGGGTGCAAGCTTTCTCCTCCCCTCGTGCTCGTCTTCTTTAGGGTGAAATGCCTGCCAAATGGTTCATTGCCCCACCTTGAGATGAAGAAAATACCCTGTGCCATGGTGCTATTTGTCCTCAGATTCCCTCGCGCCATCAAAAATCACAATCATCATCCTGCTTGTGGGCAAGTGTCTGGCCTTTTTCAGATGTTACCAATGTTCCTTCCTCGCTAAGTTGTGCATTGAGTACTATGTAATGAAAGGCATCTGCATTGAATTGTATTTGGCACCCATCCTTAGCTACTTTCTATTTGCACAAAGTTGTAGACAACCGTAAAGACTTTCATGCACACAGTGGTGTCCGAGTAAGCGCATTTTGTCTGCGTCTTCCTGGCCCTGTGGTTTTTGCTGTTTACTGTTATGAGAAATGAATTTTATGCAATGAATCATGTTGGTTTGGTTCTCAGTAAATGGCTTTTACAAGCTTCTAGGAAAGCCGATTGTTCAATAGCGGATGGTTCAAATGTATTTGTGGCATTTATAATAGGTGTTGTGTGGCTACTAAATCAGTATTTTTTTGTCTTTTCCGATGAATCCGACAGCAATGTTTATAGGTACAATGTGGGCAATTTGTCATGAAAATAAAACGTATGTACTTGTACTCAACCAAACACTTGCCACTCTTTCATTCTAAGTTGCATTCTTTGTACGTGTGCAATACATAATATGCATGAAAGTCTTGTACATAATACTTATTTCCTCGGCCTCTGGACTGCTATATCGGCAGTGAACATTCTGGGCAGAAGCTATACACAGATGCATGTGCATGTACTACTGAAAGTATTATCGAGAGCAAAAATAACAGACCCCTGCCAGCGCGTGCCGATCTGTGCCAAACTGCATGCAAGCGCCGCTTGACGAAGCACTCCAGATGCTGAGACGAGCGCAGTGGCATGCAATGCGTTGCGCTCCTCGAGATGGGCGCACGCCACTGCGCTGGTCTTGGCACTAGGAGCGCTTCGTCAGGCGGTGCTCGCATGCAGTTTGGCGCTGGCAGGGGTCTGTTATTTTTGCTCTCGATAGTACATAATTACAATGCAGATTATTTCCGTTCTAGATCAGATGATTTCCAAGTGAACGGAGGAAGTATGCATACATATTACGGGACCTTTATTAAGAACACAACAGAAGCATTCGTTGCAAAGCAACGATTTCATTCTCGTGCATAGCATAGCGTAACTTTCCGTTACCAAGAATGTGACAACCGTCGGACGGAGTCGCTGTATTCGTGTTGCGGAAAACCCTCCGGCAACGCATTACCAGCGGGTTTCTCTGTACTGTGGGCCATTTTTTTTTTTACAGTGCGGTACTTCGCGTATCAACGCCTCGCTCTTTTTGGCCAGGAAAGTAGACTCACGTAGCGGTCGAACACATCCGTTGGTCTGGAAATGCTTGCAGTGTTGGGCCAACTGTCCTCCGAGGCGTTGTTGTCGAATCTTGCATGCTCCATTGCGCGTTTTTTGAAGCACCTACACGTCTGGCTAGTGTACAAAGAATGCAAATATAATCTGTCGTTGTGTTAACCACATTAGTAACGAGAAGGGTGGAGTTTTTGCAGGCTACAGTACAATCATTTGTGACTTGTAGAGAAAGAATGGTTTAAAGCCTCAAACTATTCTGCTATGCAGTTAAGAGGGGTGGACCAGCCGCTGCCTCATTATCAGGTTGTAGGAGCACTCAAGAACTTTGCAAGAGAACAGCTCGCCATGAACGCGGGCAGACCAGTGCAAAAGTTGCAAGCCCTGCAAGCCACTGCAAAAAAAAGCATCTCTATTGACTAGATGTAAGGATTTAATGTGAGGAAGCTACGGCGGCTAAGTGGTTATAGTGCTCGACTGCTGACCCAAAGACGCGGTTTCCAATACCAGCAGGGCGGTCGCTTTTTTCTGCAGGTGAAACGTAGACGCCCGTGCACTGCGCGATGCCAGCGTACCTTGAAGAACCACGGCAGCGAAAAATTATCCTGAGCCCTCCGCTACAGCGTCCCTCATAGCTTGTGCCGCTATGGCACGTTAAATCGGATAAAACAAGAGCCAGGAAAGATTTAGTAGCCGAAGAATTCCACAGGCATGTTTCATCGCCAACATACAAGTAATTTGCATTTTCACATAGTCAAGGGTATCGGCCACTGGTCAGATTAGGTTTTAGAACAGGCAGCCGACAACAGATAAATGAGAAAGAAAGAAAAAGGAAAAAATATCCTAAGACGCACAGGGTTTTTCAGTGGTGGCGGTGTGACGTTCCCGCCTGTCGGGGGTCAGTTACAATGTAACACAGTTGTTTGTTGCTGTCTACGGGTTCTGCTGAAGTGAGGAGAATCGAGCCAACACACAACGCCTCCGAGTCAACCTAATTTATTCACACTCTGCCTGCAGGTGAAACTGGGGGTTCCGCTCACCGCTGTCTTGTATTAGGCGTCGGTGCGGTCCGGCCAGCAAGTGCCTCGCTCTCGGCTGCTCTGGCGGGGGTGGCGCTCAGCCTGGTGGCGGTCCTACGTTCCGGTGACTATGACGGGTTGTGGCGTCAGCCTTCTTGGGCGTCTCGGCTGGCGGTCAGTTTGCTGCGGATGCCCTCAGGTCCGGCCTCGCCGACTACAGACCAGCGCGATCTGCTCCCGTCCGTACACTTCGCCCGTCTCTGCTCGCTCTCTCCTTTGTCTCTCCTGTCTCCAACGCGTCTCTCTGAGGATCCTCTTTTTTTCCTTCGGTGTCCTCCTCGCCCCAACGGTTTTTCGCCGTCGCTGCTCATGCAGCCGACCAAGGGCGCCCGCCGGTTTTTCCACGAAGCCGCGAAGGCCGGCGGCCCCGTTGGGGATGTGTCGAAGGGGATCAGGTGTCCCTCGGAGGGCAACGGTTCCCCTAAACCAGCGCCTCGCCTCCGCTGCTGGGAGCCCTCCTGGTGCTAGCTTGCCGGCCTCTCCCGCCACCTCGAGCCGTTAGTAAGGCCGTTGCGTTGCAAGACACTGCTGGCCTGTGGGTCCGCGAACTCCGGGAAACTGTTTTTGCCGCGAGCGTCCCGGCCTACCCTCGGCGCCGCAGGGTGCCGGCCTCTTCGCGAACGCGGAGCTCATGCTCAGCCGAAGACGCACTCCTCCCGAACTTGACATGTTTATGAGGGTCACGGCTCTCCTCTCTCTTCTCGCATCGGAACTCGGGGTGGTCTGGATTCGATCCCCAACCACGCCCTCTTCCTAGAACCGTGGCTTGGTCACGCGACCACGGCATTCGAAAACTCGGCCGTCAACGGACAAAGCGAGTCTTCCTCCAGCAGCGGAAGAGAGTCGCTGCTCGGGGAGCCAGTCTGTATTTTCTAAGGGCCTGGGGCCCTCTTTTCTTTTGGGTCAAATTCCCTTAATAGAGACCCAACTCCTAGCCTTCACCGAGTCCACAGCCCGTACCTCGCAACAAGGCCGTCTGTAGGCGTGCATGCACGCACATACAAACGCACAAACGTGCCTGTCTCTGCTTCAAAAGGGGGGAAGTTGGGGACGCGCTGCAAAACGGGCCGCAGGGATGCGTGTGGTTGCGCTGGGCTCCCCGCGCGGCCTCTCCTCTTTAGCCCTCTGGCTACTTCGCACGTCTTTCTGCTGCGCCCGCCGCATTCAACACAACCGCCCTCGCTGACGGGACAGGGCGATAATTTTGAAGCCAGACACAGTGTCTCTGGTGCTAGTCGGTGGAGAGAGTTCTTCTGGGCCATGCCTAGGCCTCCCGTACACAGTCCTTCACAGCGGGCCCTTCCCATTTGCACATAAAAAGCATGTTTTTTTTTTTTTTTTTGGGGGGGGGGGCAAATAAAGGTTCAGTTGATAGTCATGCCAGGAGCAGTTGTTGTTATTTTCGTGCGCCCTCCTTGTTTGCGCACTATCCGGATTCAAGTACTGAAATGCATTTTCAACTAGCCTCTTTTCTCGCTTTCATTTCCTAGGAAGGTCTAAATAGTGTGACCATGGGTACAATACCCAGTCAAGGGTGAAGAACAATCCTACGTAAGACTTCTTGAATATATATAGAACGGCTGCACAGTTATCACAGTCATCCATAGATTCAGCAATAAAACTTCATTATGGATGGGCGATAAGCAGGCAGACATGATCTCAGCATTGCTCTTGAACGCCAGCTTACAAGAGGTATTCAGAGGTATGGATTGGGAGCAGTTGGGCTTAAGGGATAATGCAGAATAACTCAGTAATATTGATTCGCTTATGACAGCCCCTAGCTAAGTCACTCAGGAGATTAACCGCAAAGCATGATCAATGAGTTAGGCAGGCAAAGCAGATCGGTGGGTATGCAGAAAACCAAAATAATGTATAAGAATCTCCGAAGGCAACATCAGTTACAAGCGGTAACGAGGTGCTGTAATTGGAAAGGAAATGCGTCTACTCAGGGCAAGTAGTGACCGTAGGTCTGGATCAAGAGATTGAGATAAATAGAAGTTTAGGCAGGAGTGTGTATGGCACGTTCTTTGAGATCATGAATGGCAGTTTACCAATGTCGCTCAAGAGAGAAGCGTGCAACCGCTGTGTCTTACCTGTACTCACCTATGGGTCGAAACCTGGATGCTAATGAGAAGGATTGAGATCCAGTTAAGTACTACGCAGTGAGCTATGGAAAAAAAATGGCAGGTCTAACGTTAAGAGAGCGGAAGTGGCTAGAATTAAGGAGGGAACAAACGAGGTTTAATGATATCGTAGCCGAAATCAAGAGCAAGAAATGGGTTTGGGTGGGGCATGTATTGCGAAGGCAAGATAACCGATGGCTCTTAAGGGTAACGCAATGATTTCCAAGAGAAGGCAAGCGTAGCAGGGGGAGGAAGGAAGTTATCTGGGCGGATGAAATTAAGAATTTTGAGGGAGAGGGTGACCGCACCTGGCAAAGGACAGGGTTAATTGGTAGGAGTTGGAGGAGATTGATTGAAACCACGTTTATTGCGCATTACAATGCGCCGAAGGCGCTACGGTGCAAATGGAGGATATGGAGGAGTTCTTTGGCCTGCAGTGGGCTTAGTCAGGCTCCTGCTGATGGTGATTAAAATGAACGATTCTGATCACGATTTCAAAGCCCGCATGACCCTCAAGTTATAATCGTTCTTATAATGTCCTTTATTACATTTTGCAGCTCATTGCAGAAATTAACCACGATGAGGTTGTAATTTCAATGTACAGGAGAAAAATTTCCACACTGTTCTAAGTGCTCAACGGGAAAACTTCTTTCATGGCAGTTTTCTCCAAGCACTTAACGACGGCCGGAATGCCTCAAGGAGTGTTGTGGTCACGTGACTGGTGTGAATGTCGCGAGGCCCAATTATCTTCTGTCATTTTTCGAATTTAAGCCATTGCAGCTTAAAAATAGGGAAGAAGCTCGAAAAATATCTCAAGAAAAAGCCGTCGTTGATGCCACAGTCCAGGAACTCCTTTATTACAGATGCGAATAATACACACGGGTATCTCCAGCACAACTCTACGGGGTACACAACGGATTTTAACACGAAATCGTCAACTATCTGGCTTCAGAACAGCGTTACAAAAGCAACATGGTGCCCATTTAAAAGAAGGACCCCTGCCGTTTCATTTACCCACATCTATCTTGCTTCAGAACAGTGTTACAAAAGCAACAAGGTGATCATTTAAAAGAAGGACCCCTGCCGTTTCATTTACCCACATACGAAGGTCAAGGGCAATTAGTGCATACTTATGCGAAGACAATAACTGATGGTCATGTGCTCAGTACGCATGAAACATGTACATTCAGATCATAAAAATAAGAACGCATACCTAAAAATATGTTTGGAAACCAAGAGAATTTATCGCAGGTGGTGAACCAAAGGACCACATTATGAATATGATAACAGGCTACTGCTGCAGCACAAACCACAGACAAACCCACTTTCAATACATTGTATGCCACGTGCAAATTGTACTATACCCAATGAATGGTGACAAAATGACAGCTACGAACACAGGCAAGCTCGTACAAAAAAATGAAAGATCCACCAGAACACAACGTTCACTTCCAGAATCCGCACATGTGCTGAAGGAAAGTCCATAACTAGCATGGGAGAAGTGGGAGAATTGCCCTTCCCCTCGGTTCATCATGACCAGCCTTGTCGTCCATCGGCTCAATCAATAAACAAATAAAGAATACGCCAGTGGACACATCTTTCATAAGAGCGCCTTTGCATGTAAAGTAAATCATATGAATAAACTACAGAGTGAGCGTTACATGCACCCTTGCCTCAGATTGCCGTAGGCGGCGTGCATCTAGGTATCCTCACTTTCCGGTGTTAAAACCGGAAGCCATAAGGATTAGTTCGGTTTTCAATTGCTTTCTTAGGTGTTTGTGATAAATGTTCACTGCTGCGTAGAGCTTAAGTAATGTAAAGTCTCGCGTTTCTTAGAAATTCTCGGTATATTAGACATCATTTTCCTGCCGCTACTGACCACTGACTCCTTAAAAATATAGTTCCCGGTACTGTGCAGCAAACCATCGCGCTTGAAGTAAACAATGGAAGCAAAACTGCCGGCTACAACAATTCCCTTATTGCTATTAGCACGAATGTACACAGATAGTGCCCTAAATTAATGCGCGTTTCAGTTCGTAATCAAGGGATTTCTTCCACTGCGGTGTGATCTTGCCTGCTTGAGCTCTATACTATCGCATCATCTGCGCATAATGCTTCTCTGGTGTAAGCATCCGTTAAACTAATCTTACTGTCTTAATCTTAGGAATGCATTGTAATTGCTGTCAACATTGATTTCGCTGGCTATATGAATAATTGTTTGTGTCCTCTATTCGTTATCAGAACATCTTGAGCTCCACGAAGCTTTGTCTATCCGTACAGAACCGGATTATCAGACGGCCGAACAAGACGGTATATGCAAACTGGCCAGCAATAACAACTAGCAAAGGTTTCGAACCTCTAAATGCGCTTTCTACGAGAGTGCAGTTACAAAGATGCTGAAGTTGTCAATGAAACCTATAACCGCAGTGCTGACCAAGAGTCATACAAGCGCTTTTTCGAAATGCGAGAACGGTTTTTACTGCCATACACGGAGCAGAATAGAAAGTATCGTTTCATTCAGTGATTTCACAGCATTGACATCTTTGCGTTGCCTTTCCTGAAGCACAACGTTGGCGTGCCCTTCACTTTCCTGCGCTTGTGAATCTCAGTATGCGTATAGCGTTTTTCTGTACTCTCATTGCGCACGCAGAAGGCAGGATGAAGGTTACGGCTTAACCTGTAAATTACTCACGACTAACAGCAGAGGTGCAGCGTAACCTGCAACTTGTTCATAGCCGGCGATAAATTGAAATGCACAACGTAACCCGTAAAGAGTATACGCTAACATGTATGCTATAACTTTATTAAGCCCATACTAAGGGATCCCAGGATTGGACCGCAGGTAAGGCCTCTACGCAGCGATCTAGTGTCAGCGGCGTGTGGACTGTAAGACGAATGGTGACAGTGTCTCACATTTATCGAGCATGTCGCTTCGAAAGCAGCGATAGTGTAATAAAAGACTAGTGCAACCAGACGCGGTCTAAACCTCATGAGACCGCAATACTTGGAAGAAAGGAAGTTAAGAGCCGCATGACTACTGTTGCAGAGCAGCCAGAACCTGGAGCCAGAAGAGGTTGTTCAGAGCCTTGCTCGAACCGTCGGGCGGTAGCTGAACGTAGGTGCGGGTCTTGATGAAGTACGCCAGCATGGAGCTCATCTCAGACTCCTGCAAGTCGGCCTTCCTTATGAACACCAAGCCATCGTTGCGGTCATTCTCAAACAGCCGATGCTGCGCCAGGCTCAGCTCAAACATGCACCAGCGACTGCGGCAGAACTCCCGGCTCAGCAAGAACAGCGACACGCGGCTCTGCGTTATGGCCCGGCAGATGTTCTCGGTGATCGGGAGGCCCGGGATGAAGTCCCGATCGGCCACGCAGAGTCCAAAATTCATGGAAGCTTCGAGATTTGGAAGCAGCACGTCTCGCACCCACTTGGCGTCCGAGGCGTGGTACGAGAGGAAGCCGTCCCACAGAAAACGTCCTCTGTGGGGTCTCTCTTCGATATCCTTTAATAGCTACTTTGAGGTACAGCAGGCTGCACATGCAGTACAAGCGGTTTCTGTAAACGGCGTAGCCGCCAAGGAGGCGACCATGACAGAGAAGAGCGCAGGAAGACCGTAAATTCTGTAGTGGTCGGGCGGGGCGCAGTCTTCCTCATTCCTGGGCACCTCGAGTACGAGCCTTCCCTCGTGCTCCTCAGGTTGTTTGCAGAGAAAGCAGTCCGTACACTGAGCAGGGTGGTTCTGTATCAGAAAAAGAAGGTTTTTCAACCTGCAGCTTGAGCAGTCCCAGGGATTCCAGTTGAGGTTCACGTAGCTGACGTTCTTGATGTCATGCAACATGTCTTCCCTTACTGTGGATAGCATGTTGTGCTCTAAGAGCAGGGTTTTGAGTTTACTCATGCGAGTAAATAACGCTCCCTTCCACTCCGATATTCTATTATACGCAAGATTTAGCTCCTCGATAGGTACATCCTTCACTGCACCAATCGTAGTACTTTAATCTCGTTCTGGGAGTGTATGAGTCGATTCAAGGAGATCAAAGTGGAAAATACTTCCGGGGCTTCAAATTGCACGATCTGGTTTTTATTTAGGTTCAGAAAAATAAGTTTTCTAAGTCCCTTTACGTTTTCTCCGTCCAAATGCCTAATCATGTTGCCAGTCATAGAGAGGTTCTTGAGGTTTTTCAGGCATTGAAATGGCGACCCGGAGGGTTGTCTTATGTGACAGTTCTCTAGCTGAAGTGCCTCGAGCAGAGGAAATCCGCAAAAGGCGCGATTTGGTAACGATCCGAGGTTGGTCCCACTCATAATTAGCTTCCGAACGCTACTGTTCCGTTGACAGTTCCTGGGACAGTACTGGAACTCGATGTCACGTGGCACATTGGTGTCGGACATGTCGAGCGTATCTAGGCGCTCTACCTAAAATATTGCCTCTGGAATTTCGGGCAATTTTGTCCCGATAAGCGAGACATACCTGAAACCTGGTTTCAGATGCCCGAAGGTAAGTGGATGCATCTCCCGTATGGGAACGTGGAAAAAATCGAAGTGCTCGACTTGCAACAAGGGTGGCGGTTTATCCCAAAGTCCGATTCTATCAAAGTTGCATTTATAGAATAGAAAATTTTTTACAGGAGTGATGGCGCCCAAACCAAGCAGCTCTGGAGAGAATTCATACAATGTGTCTGTGAAAGTGACGTTCACTGCCTCGGTCGTGACGGTGTGAATATTTCATAACTCAAAGAACGAATTTATAGGCTTGAAGAAGTAAGAGGGGGAGATGTACCTATCAGAGCCGACGAAGCCGTAGACGTGAAAGTTACATCTTTCGTCCGCTAGAGTCCCGTGGCCGATGGCGACAGCGGCTTGCGGAGGCATGCCGAACGTGCTTTTGACTGTCATCTCGCTAATGGATTGCAGCCGGTACTCAAAACCGTAGATATCAATTTCGGGGGCCGAAATCGTAACGAATAGGTCCTGCTGCTCATCAATTGCTAGCGGAAAGTTATCCCATTGTCGAATCTTCTCGGATCGGAGCGACAAGCAGGCGATACTACCCTGAGGAGTTTTGTTGTCCACGGGTTCGTCCGATACGAGCAGCTGTTCCATCGTCAGCGCCTTCTGGTGACCAGGAGTGATATAGTGCCCAACTTTCAGCCGTACAAGAATGGTGCAAACGGCCTGGACGTATCCGTTTTCAACGGCCACGTTGCTGCGCTTGAAGCGCTGCAGCAGCGTTGCGTAAGGAGCGAAGTGGGTGCTGTTCATTGACATGGTAAGGCCACAGGCTGTTGTCGCAGCCCACAGAAGTAAAGCACCAGTTTTCATGCACATCTCCGCCTGAAAGGAAAGAATGTGAGCGTTGAGCAAACCATAATCTGTGGTCACATTGTCCTTAGGCTCCCTTTAACTGCTAACACAATGACCTCTCGCGGAATGTTTGCTGCATTACAATCTCTTTTCCGCTTATAGCTCGCAATGAGAAACTAGCGCTTTAGCACAGCATTAGGCATACGCATTACCACAGGTGCTTCAGGAAAGCGCACACTGATTTTCAAAAACAGGCTTTTAGAATTATAAAGATGACCTCTGTGGGATAGCGATACCAATCTTGGCGGGCCGCAGACAACAGATGAATCAGGTTAACTGGTAAGGTGGCTAAAACTTTTTTGACAATTAACTTTCTAACTATGTATGAAAGTTGAGCGCCTCCTTTCAATTACTTATATTAAACTGTCAGCCCTTAAAATGTCCAAGCACGTGAGGGAAGTGTTTTCAAAATATCTGAGGATCACTGTGTGCTCGAAGTATAGTGACGCTTTGAAAAGCCAACAGCCTGACTCAGGCCAGCTAGCATTGCGTTTCTGTGGACACGTGTTCGTTTCAATCTTTTTAGATTAGGTTTTAAGTGCAAGACTTACGCGTAATCCAGAGATTTATTTTGCCAAATTTATTTACTTTGTTGGGAATAGAATTCTCTACACAGCTGGCAAAAAGGTTTTGAAATGTGTGTCACGGTAGACACATCATTTTGTTGAAAATCACTCAGGCATAGGTCTAGATAATCAAGAGCGGTTTCATGCCTACCACGCAGAAAATTCTAACAGATACAGATTTTGAAGGCGACGAGTTTTAGGGATTTTAATGCTGCACTCAAAATACGCCATATGGTGACAAGAGCAGCTGTTTTCCATTGAGACGAAAAAGTTTCGATTTATTGGCTGGTCACGCTTACAGCCACGAGTGCCTTGAACACGTGGGGGCAGTCTAACCACTAAACACCTGTTGCAGGTTATGTTTCAACATAGCATCTGCACATCTGTAGATACGTGTAGCCGGTCGTAATGAACAGCCATATCAGCTTGTGTAATTTAGGAAACGTGATTACCTACAGAGTTATTGCTAGACAATTTTTTTTCTAAATTTTGGTGGTCTCGTAAGAAAAGATTGCCGCTTCCGAGAAACTCCTCTTTGGCTCACCCGAAGTGATCTCCCGTCACCCCTTCCTCCATGGCCAACCTGTCACGTGGCCTGTTTTGAAGCGAAAGCTTCACTACGCTAGCTGCGGAGCATTTCGCCGTGTCGGGTGCAAGCCACATCTGCGCATGCGCCGTTTCCATCGCAACGCGTTGCCATGGAAACCAGGAGGCAATCCGGCAAAACCGATGCTTGTACACATATGGCACCTTTAAGCACTTTAAAGCCATACGATTTAAATCTAAAAAATTTCTGATGGTTCCGCTTGTTTAAACCTAGCGTGTACGCGAAAGCTTCTCACACGCTGCCGAATGCGTTGTCCGTGAATTCCTGGTGAAACAGCCTCGTTGGACTCCCGAATTCTCTGAGACGAATCAGTTGGTTATTTCTCTCTCTGCCTCGTTTTCCATAAGTTGTTCCATCAGCTCAGCTATGCACCTCAGTGCGCATGCGCCGTGCTATTTCCGCGGCGGCGCGCCCTGCGGCGCTCCATTGTCAGCGTGGTCGTGCGCTCGCTTCTCGGATGCGCAATAGAAAAATAGGCGCATTGTAAGCGTTCATACTCTGTGCGGCATGAGCAGAGGCTACGAGAAGCTGCGTCGACGAATCCCGAATTCGTAGCATGCTACGAGGCCGGCCGACAACGCGAGAAGGGAGGGAGGAAGGATAAGTGTGCGGCTACGACGCCCGAAGAACGGGAAGAACGGGTCGCGAAAAGGAGGGGAGGAGCGACGACAACGACCCGCAAACGAAGCCGCCGCCTCGACGTCTGCTCAACACAGACGAGAGACACGGACTAACCACGTGATTCGTCTCAGTGAATTTGGGACTGCAACGAGGCAGGTTCACGAGGAATTCACGGACAACGCATTCGGTGGCGTGTGAGAAGCTTTCGCGTGCGCACTAGGTTTAGGCAAGCTAAACAATCAGCAAGTTATTTTCTCCTGTGTGGGGTACAGTAGGAATCAGCTGCGAGGACAGCAGCGTGAGTTGGGCAGCGAGCGTCACGTGGAATCTATCACACGGTGTCACGTATCACAAGGCGTGGCGTGGCTGGGGCATGGCATTTGCTTTGCGCACGCCCGAGAGGCGCATTTTTCGATGGCGCGCATCGCCTGTGTGATTTGGAAAAAAATTTGATAACCCACTGCGTAAGGGCGACGGCGTTTTCAGAATTATAAAAAATTGATGTGGCCATTTCCGGCGTGCTAGAAATTTGTAATTGCGATCACACCAATGACAGCAGTTAACTATGAGAAATTAATCAATCAGCTTGCTAGTTAACATTAGTAGCCTCTTTTCTTATATCCACCAGTGTTCATATTTGAATACCACAGAAACAATTTTGTGACCTCAAAAAGCCTATCCTTAAAACTTAGTGGCGGCGGGATTCTATTTTAACAGCAGTATATGGCGACTACTTTTTTTATCAGAAAATCATCGTCTTTAATGAATAGGAACAGCATTTGAAACAAAACTCAATACCATGGTCTTGGCGATGTTGGGATTGGGGTAAGGATGATTTTCATCATCATGTCTGACTGCCAAAAATCCATGTATATTATTTCCAGTGGTCGCCAGGGCTGCATCAGGTTCCCTATTGAAACGCGGAGCGACAAAGTCACTGCGCAGACTGTAAACTTGGAAGAATAGCATCCGCGAACAGCGTCGTTTCCCACATCCTGCGCCGGCACGGGAAAAGGAAGCGGCGTTCGAAGAGGCTATTAGCGCTGCGAAAAAGATTGAGAACAGGCAGCGAGGGCGGATATGGGCTTGACAACGCAAAACCGCCACTGCTGTCTTCGCGACAGATATGAAGGCAGTAGTTCAGGATGTGCAGACGGAACACGAGTCTTCGTGCGTGGTGCTGGAAGCACCAGCGAAAACTCTGTGGCTGCTTGAAAGGCCTTTGCAAGCGGCCCCGATAATTAAAAGCTCGCGCTGACCATGTGGACACATAAATTTCTGGAGGAAAATATTTAGCTGCATTGATTTCGTGTGCGAGCTGGCTTTGCAAAGCAATGTGCGACACCACGTAAAAAAATTAAATCTTTATTCCAGAGTAAGCGTCCATGAGGAGAGCCCATTGTTTTCACGCCAAAGCGTTAAAGGCCCCGTTGTCCTCAAAATCCGATTTCGGCACTGACGGCGTCGCCACTGCGAGCGAGAAATCACGAGCATGGTTTTGGCAGGTGGTCCCCAGAGAGAAACCTAGGATACAGCTGGTCCACCTAGGTCACGTGAGCTTGCGGCCTCTTCACAACCTGCCCATCGCGTAGTGAAAAACTTCCCAGCGTCAGCAGGTGGCAGTTATATTAATGATCGGCTCTCGGAAAGAACAACCTGGCTCGCACAAGGCCCACCGCTAGGAACACATTCCACTGCAGGGCAATGCTGCATGATTTAAACGGTGCACCGATTTGACAGAAGCGGTATGAGGATTCACAGGGATCCTGAATGCAATGTAAAAAATGACCTTCTGCACATATGGAAATTAACCCATTACGCTATCATGTCATGCACTTCAGGCGGGGCTGAAGGGGTGAAGACATGGCCTACGACCAATGCGTGCTTTTACGCTGCAGCCATTAGCCATGACGTTATTATGCTTACATAAAAAGAAGTAAGGCTCTACATGAACGCATTTGAGGTCGAAACTGTAATTTTAAGTTATCGGCTCTAAGCACCTCCCCCTGGCAGCAATGGCCATATTGAAGCAGCCTGAGTGAAGGCATAAAGTGACGCCGTCGTCGTGGGCAGTACCGCAGAATTTGACCGGCTTCGCCACAGTGGAAGCATAGTGGGCGGCGCAGGTCGTGAGTTCTCCACTCGCCGCATTTCCTCGGCGGTGTGCGACGCTCGGAGTACGGCCGGGTTGGGGCGAGAGGGCGGCGGTCCAACGCAGCTGGATGAGGGCGATAGGGGCTTGGGTCCCGTCGTCGAGGTGCAGGACGGCGCACTGCTGCGGCATAAGTCAAGGCTGGGGCCTGCAGAGACTGCGTGAAGGTCGGCGTCACACACAAGGCTTGTTGAACCTCGTCCCAGATTACGTCAGTGAGTGATGTAAGCTGCGGCTCGGTTCCCGTTGGCAGCAATCGTCGGAGCTCTTCTCGCACAACTTGACGTGTAACTTCCCGCAGGTTATCGCTGTTAGCGGTGTCCAGGCAGCTTGCTGAGAAAACGCGCTGCTAGCGGTCATACTGGCGGACTCTGACATCAAGAGCTTTTTTCCATCGTAGATGCCTCTTCTAAGAATTCCGCGACTGTTTTGGGTGGGTTGTGGACGAGGCCGGCAAAGAGTTGCCCTTTAACTACTCGCATAAGTAACTTTACCTTCTCTTCGTCCTTCATGCTCGCGTCGGCACGCCGGAAGAGACGCTTCATTTCCTCAGTGTAGACTGCAACGGTCTCGTTTGGGTGTTGTATGCGAGACTGTAGCAGCTGCTGTGTTCTCTCCTTTCTCACGACGTTTGTGAAAGTCTTGAGAAGCCGCTCCTTCAAGGTTTCCTTGTTCACAAGGCTGGCTTCCTCATTCTCAAACCAGATTCTCGCTGGTCCTTCCAAGGCGAAGGAGACGTACCCAAATTTCATGGCATCGTCCCAGTTGTTAAAGACAGCCACACGGTCGAGCTGTTCCAGTCATTCTTCGTGGTCGGCGCCAGGCGAAGCGTCGAAGGTTGGTGGCACCCGGGGCTGCTGCAGAAAGATTGGAGTCGTCGTCTGGGGCAAGCTCATGGTGGACGTTGCTACTTGATTCCGCTTCCGGGTAGGGTCCGCCAGAGTCACGAACTCAGGTGCGTCCCCTAGCAGACGGCGGCATGCGCGGTGGACTGGAGTCAGGTCCTCCTGTGAATGACTCAGAAGGCTGGCGTCACGACTAGAAGGGGGTGTCCGGTGGTACATGGAAGGCTACTCAGCACCTCCACCAGAAGTCACGTTGTAGTGACGGCAGTCCAACGGTCAGGAAGACACCAACAAGACTTGCAAACGAAGCTCTTTATTTGGGCTGACTTGCGCCCGCAAAAGAACTTAATCACTCCGTGGCGGCGTAAGCAACATACGTGCTCGTCAGTCGTCGAATTACGAATGCCCGCAGCTCGCGGCATCCCTCAATGTAAAGCCGGTAAGGAAACATCGAGGTAACAGGTCAAGACCATCTACAGTAATCTGAAAACACGTAGATGCAGCTCTTCATGGCAGTGATCAATCGAGATTAGTCCGGTCGCTTCTGGCGTCACGAACAAAAATGATATCACCCCTTGCCTGCGGCCTTGCGCGAACGAAAGGACACTACAATGATACGTGGCACTATTCACCGCCTGTTGACAGGAGGTATTCCGGGGCCTGAATGGGGACAGTTGGAGATAACAGTTCATGAAGATACGTAAGTAATTTGCGATTCAGTGATGGCATTGCTTTGCTAAGTCACTCAGGACATGAACTACAAAGCATGATCAATCAGTTAGACAGGCAGATTAGAACGGTGGGGTTACAGATTATTATGCAGAAAACCAAAGTAATGTCCAACATTCTAGCAAGGAAACAGCAGTTCGCAATTGGTTTTGAGGTTCTGGAAGTAGTAAGAGAATATGTCTACTTAGGGCGGGTTCTGACCGCTGATCCGAACTATGAGAGGAAAATTAACTAGAAGAATCATTATGGGGTGGAACGCATATGGCAGGTTCTTTCAGATCATAAATAGCAGTTTGCCAATAACCTTCAAGAGAAAAGTCTACAACAGCTGCATCTTACCGGTACTCACCTATGGGGCAGAAACGTGGCGGCTAACTAAGAAGGCTCAGCTGCAGTTAAGGACGACGCCGCGAGCTATGGAAAGAAAAGTGACAGGTGTAACGTTAAGAGATGGGAAGCCGGCGGACTGCGCGAGGGAAAGACGTGGGTTAATGACTTCCTAGTCAAAATTAAGAGGAAGAAATTGGTTTGGGCAGGTCATGTATTTCAAAGGGAAGATAACCGCTGATCTTTAAGGGTAACGATGTGGATTCCAAGAGGAGGCAAATGTAGCAGGGGGCTGCAGAAAGTTAGGTGGGAGGGTGGGACTAAGAAGTTTGCGGGGATACGGTGGCCGCAACTGGCAAATGACTGGTTTTTTTGGAGAAACACGGGAGAGGTCTGTGCCCTGCAGTTGGCGTAGTCAGGCTGATGATAATGTTGGTGATGAATGGGCCTGAATGAAACAAGTTACAGTAAGAAAATTCGTTTATTTGCACGATCAATTATTCAAACCACATGTCAAGTACCAATCAATTCTCTTCAGTGGTGGATCGGCGTATCTCGGTCCCATACCGAGGTTTAGAACTGCCGAAGAGAGCGGGTTGGGCAGATATTTGCACTACGAATGCTAGCGCCTCCTAGCTGGTCTTTTCTGCGCACTATCCTATTCTTCACTACCTCCTACTGATTCTCTTCCGCTGCAGTAAGGCGGCTTTCTTTCATCCCACACAAGTAATGTAGGGGACACGGTAAAGGCAACCAGATCCTGTGCGATGTAAGTGCTCGTTAGAGATCACCAGGGGTTCGAAATTATTTCGTGCCTTCCACAGCGACATCTCTTCCTCATCATTTATTTCAACTTTTCTCCTTTCCTTCACCACGCGGTTAATGTTTATAACGAGAAGTGAGACAGATACTGCGCCATTTCCTTTGCTGAAAACCAATATTTATCTTTTATTGATACACCGAATAACCAACAATGTTAATAGATAGCTTAAGCCATATACCAAATCTCTACATCAGAGTTCTCAAACCCAAATTATTTTTATAACAAGCAGACTGATGTTTTCCTTATGCATTTATCGCCACATTTCAAATTGTAGTAGCGCTAGATAAGGTAGCGCCCTTCTGTCCTCATTCCTTTTCCAAAAATGCTAACATTGACAAAAATCCGTCGGTCGGCTACTGAGCCGGAGTTCCTGAGTTGGGGTTCAAAACGCCAAAGGCGCCCTTATGCTGTGAAATGTCAGTGCAAGTTCCTCAGGCGGTCGAAATTATTCCGGAGCACTACACTATGGCACCTCTTTCTTCCTTTCTTCTTCTACTCCCTGCTTTACTTCTTCCCTTACGGCGTGGTTGGGTTGTCCACCGAGATGTGACACTGCGCTATTTCCTTTCCTCCAAAACCAACCAACCAATTACCAAAAAGCCAAACTTGCAACAATGTTCGACCGCCTCGGTGGTTGAGGAGTTAAGGCTCTCGTCTACCGAGCCGGAGTACCTGGTTTCCAACCCGACCTCGGCGTCCGCGTTTCGATGGAGGCGGAACACAAAAGGCGCCCGTGTGCTGTGCGATGTCAAGGCTCGTTAAAGGTCACCAGGTGGTCGAAATCATACCGGAGACCTCCACTACGGCACCTCTTTCTCTCTCTCTTCTTTCACTCCTACCCTCCAGCGTTCCCTTACGGCGCGGTTGAGGTGTCCACCGAGATATGTGAGACAGATGCCGTTCCATTTCCTTTCCTCAAAATGCAGTTTAGCAACTTACCAATTTTACGACAATGTTGCAGCAAGTATGCTGCCTTAGTAAATTCAAAGGCACCGTGCTGTTCGCTCAACAGTTATTGCTGCACCGGTATGACCGGCTGATGCAAGTCTATCCGTGTGTTTTACGATATTTACCTCATGTGCAGGATGTCTGAAAGAGTTCTGATGCTTTTTTGTACACACGCTGATTTTTTGACCACCCTCTCGATACGAGACCCTAAGCTGAGAAGTGTGGATGTAACTGAAACCGAAATGTCCGCACCGTGCCTCACTCCTACTTTCTAATTCTGTGGGCCATCCTGTGCCCATAAGTTTTAACTTCAGATTTGATTCACTTGCCGCCGAGAGCATCCACCTATTTTCAAATGTCCTTTACCTTCTGAAGCAAGAATTTAGCCATTATATATAAAAAAACAGTACAAGGAAATCCGCAGCTTTCAAACGGTTGCATTGCTTATCAAAAGTATTTACTGCTGATTGCGTGAGAGCAACTGCTTCGTTAGAGTATTTCCAAAAATTGTTCATTGCGATACCTCTTTTTCACGATCTTTGAGTCTACACAGCCGCGAGTACAACAACGCTGTCTGTCCTCTTGGTTAAAAAAAAGAACTCGGCCCATTATTGCCACTGTCATTGAGCGTTAGTTGAAGGTATGGAGCCCGGATATAGCGGTCACTCGAAATTTCATGGTTGAAGTTGTGCGTGTGCCGTCGCACAGCCTCTAAAATTCAACACATCGATGTAAGTGCTTTTCACAGCACAGGAGTGATTTAGTAAAAGGTTTCAAATCATTAAAAAATTGACTTCTAGTTTTTATGTACATAGGAAAGGTTAATGAAAGAACAATATTATATTTGCTACCGTATACGAGTGTCCCTCAATCTCGCGTTACAAAGTGGTAACTGTCGTAGAAACACCTTTCTTTTGGGCCTCGCTCTTGCACAGGTGGGGAGGGGGGACGCAAAAATTGGTTTAAGTAAATGAAACACACCGCACCTGTCTCACGTCCGGTAGACAACTCAAGAGCGACGTCAGGGAGGAATATTGTACTCGCTGAAAAAAAAATCAGAATGACTGCTATAACAGAAGGTCCGTAGTTATTTTCCACTACACAGGGTTCCTCATTGGCGCTAGTTACTCCACTAAAAAATGAAAGTGAAAGTTCTTTTTGAGAAATAAAGAACGCAGTAACTCTCTCTTCTTGATGAGCCGCTGAACCGAACCGTGAAGGAAAGAATGAAGCAGGAAGTGAAAGAAGGAAGAGAGAAAGGGGAAGTTTTGTGTACGGACCCCGATAAAATTTCGCCACCTGGGGTTCCTTAACGTGTGTTCGCCTCACACACTACACGAGCGGATTTACAATTCGCCTTGATTGAAGCATGCCTTCATGGCAGAGATGAAATCTGAGTCCTCCGGCTCAGCAGCCTAGTGCCCCGATCGCGGACACTGCGTCTACTGACGGCTGGCAAGGGGTGCCACGCGGTTGTTTGAAATGGAAAGCGACCCGCTTGAGGAAGTCACGGTGGTGAAAGTGTCCGGCCTCTTAAAGGAGAGCATAGTGAAGATATGTGCGGTTGTTTCGTATTTTACTCTTAGTATGGGCTGGTCACTTTCCATTACATTTATTTTCTAAACCTCATGGGCAGCTTTACTGATTGTGGGGCAAGAGATTTGCTCACATGGACTGCAATTAGTTTGCGTGGTTAGGCTCGTCGAAGGGTCACATTTCATGGGATAAAAATGCAAGCATGCGGTATGGCATTTCAAGAAGCGAAAATGACACCTCAAGTAAAGAAAGCATTTTGTGCACGTCCATGCGTGTTCAAGTGCTGTCACTAGAAAGCAGACAGAAGATCGTTCGAGTCGCGCGAGGAAATCGCAGAAGGCGACGGAGCAATGGCTGAACAATATACGGGCATAATTTTCGTCGCAGTCATCTGTGCGAGATGACGGCCGAGAATGTATTTCGGCATAAAGTCTCGTGAAATCCGCCCTTCCTAACAAAATAAAAAGGTATTAACAGCTTAGCACTGCCGCGTCGTAGTCAGAAGCCACGCACTAATTTCGAGGATTGTTTAACAGAGAACATTTGTTTATTTTTCTTTTTGAATTTATTTGTGTACGCCATCGCAAACGCTAGCTATCAGTGATGTCAGCACTCTTTTTAACTGCCACCAAAACCAATTGTTTTTCGCATTAAAAAAAAGACGCGTGTAAAATTCGGTGGTGACCCTATTTCGACTGAGACGAAGGGCAAACTACCGATTTCGAAACCAGTTGCACGCGGCTGCAAGTATTACTTGTAAGTCTGGCACAATTTCTCGCCTGAAACAAAGTGATAAAGACGCGAACCGCTGCTTTGATAACATGCAGACCCACATATTTGCGGCAAAGCCTTTGCATGACATCATTTGCTCCTAATATAATCTTCTATCATAATCTTTGCATGACATTAATTGCTCTGTAGCCCGGCGTGTTTATTTAATAAGAACAGCCGCGAATGTATTGCGTTTAAGGCATTTAATTATGCGCGGAACAGATTTTCAATAGTGGCTCAGAGTACGATCAGCGTGAAATGAAATGCGAAGCGCGGAAAACCCGGCCAAAGATCCCACTTACGCATCAGCTTGGCGACAGGAAACACAGGCGCCCATCCGGTTTGCTGTTTGCTGCATCCACCCCATCCGCCCATCCGGTTTGCTGTTTGCTGCATCCACCCCATCCGCCCATCCGGTTTGCTGTTTGCTGCATCCACCCCATCCGCCCATCCGGTTTGCTGTTTGCTGCATCCACCCCATGCGCCCATCCGGTTTGCTACATCCGGTTCTGTTTTCTTTGACGTTCTTGCTCGCGTTTCGCCACTAGAGCGCCACAATCACTCTTTCAACGCAAGGAAACTTGCGCAGCGCGGTTCCACTGGCGGCAGTGGCTCTGGCCCGCGTGGGAGAAGCGGGCGCTTTGAATTTGCTTCTGTCATCGACGTGTTATTGCCGTCTGTCTGTGATTGGAAGAAATGAACGTTGGCCGGTTCACGGGAATTAAGACAAGGGGTCCACGGCCGCCTGCAACGTTGCTACCGTCCGCATTATTTGTCCTTCCGAAGTCAAACGTGCGTGTAATACCTAAGGAAAAGTGGACTTTCTTCCACCTGCAATTCTTTCACCCCTTCTCAACTTATGCATCATGGCACACTTATCGAATTTAAAAAATTGGTACTTTCTCGGTGCGCCATTGAAAAAAAGAAAATACTTTATTCAGGATAACTATATGGATGCGCGAAACCTCGGCATCGGGCACACAAGAGATACTCAGGGAGGCGCCGTCAAGGGGTGGGTCCAGTGAGGAAAAGGCAGCTGTCCGACAATGAGTCAGCACTTCGTGAAATCGCCTCTAGCGGCGACCACCGCTGCCAGTCGTCGAGGGATACTCTCTTACAGCCTGTCGCCTAAGTCCGAAGTCCGTAAGCGCTCCCACTCCTCTTGCACAGCGGCCCACAAAGCATCCTGGGAGCCAGCCTGAAGTACCCCCGCGAAAGGGTCTTCACCACAGAACCCCACACATTCTCCATTATATTTAAGTCAGCGCATTGTGGAGGCCACTTCAGCAACGTAATTCCCAGAGTTTCCAGCAGACAGGTAACTCACTTGGCCGTCTGTATGGGGCCGCGGTCCTGTTGAATATAGTAGAGCTCGTCGGGAAATGGGCCGTCCAGGGCGCAGGGCCCCACGACGCTCTGGATGACGTCGCGGTAAGCTGCGGCATCAAAGTTTCCGTGCAGGCGAATCAACGGTCCAAGGCCGACCGTGCACACCGCTCCGCATACACTGACGGAGCAGCGGCCGTTGCTTGCAACGCGATAGAAATTATTGGGGCTACAGCCTGTACCTAGGAAAGTAACCGAAGATTTCTTGGCTATGATATAAATTTGCAATCACCAGACACGGCTAAAGTGCCTAAACAAAAACGCAGCGCAATGAGTATACAGACAAGGATCAAATATCGATAGGTCCCAGAATATAACAAAAACTTCTTTCCGCGTAGCAATTGTAAACATAACGGCTATTGCATTGAATCAATTCTACCCAACATTTGGCAGAGTCTGCATGCTCATATGGCATAAAACACACACCTGGTGTTTACAGCTCTCCAAATTCACTTACGCGTGTTGAAAAAGTTGAATCGTCAGAGAACACCATGCAGTCCCAGTCCTCCACCGTCCATAATGAGTTGCCTTGCGCAAATGCAAGTCTTGCATTTCTGTTTACCTCTGAGACCGCCTGCTTCTGCGACGCTACTCGGCTTCGCAGAGTAGCCTCGTGCAGGCGACGTCCAATATTCGACATGCTGACACCCAGCTGAAAAGTGCCCTTTATCTCCCGAGCACTAGTATTTGGTGTGTCGGCTGCAGAGGCGAAAATAAGCTCGTCTTGTTCTTTGATTGTCACCCGCTGTCTGTGCACACTGGGCAAGTTAGTGAGCCGTCCCTCATGACGGTATGCCTTGCAGATTCTGTTAATTGTCGACAGTGGTCGACCCATTTCCTTTGCAATGGCACGTTGTTCCACACCATGGAGGAAAATGGAAACCATTTGCTGTATATCTTCCGTGTGGACGCTTGGCATTGTCGCTTTCAAATGACGCGTCGAAGATCGGTTCAAAATTTATTACGGTCTTCCCGGCGGCAATAAAGCTACTCTCACTAACAGGACAGGATTGGATGCTGGGCGGTCGAGCTGGTTCTCTTCAGTCATCATGAGATTCATAGCGATTGCAGACGAAGGGAAAAAATTGAGAACGGCGCACACAGCATAATGCAAGTCGCTATCGGCTTCGTTCACTGCTCCGCTAGCTTTGTGGATTTCATAATCCGTCACCAAAAGACAGAAGGGATTCAGAACCACGACCTTAACCCGACCAGTTTTTATTTTTCGCTTTGCAGCCAGACGCTGATAACAAGAGGATGACGGAAGCAAACTTACAGCGCTGCAGACAAGCGAGCCGAGAACGCCCGCTTCGCTGAACAACGCGGGCCAGAGCCGCTGCCGCCAACGGAAGCGCGCTGCGCACGTTTCCATGCGTTGAAAGAATGATTGTGGCGCTCCAGAGGCGCAACGCGAAAAAGATCGTCGAAGAAAACAGAAGCAAAAAGTATCGCTCACTGGATGGGCGCGCCTGTGTTTCCTGTCGGCAGGCTCATGAGTAAGTGAGATCTTTGGCCGGGCTTTCCGTGGTTCGCATTTCATTTGACGCTGATAGTACTATCGGGGACAAAAGTGGTATACTCCAGGCGGCGGGAGTGTGCGCAACGGAAAACTGCGCTCCAACGCCATCTACTGGTGGCATCTCGGGCCCAGATAGCCAATCTGTGACCTTTATTATCAGCAGGTATCTCGCTTGGCTCGTTTCAACGTTTCAAAAATGCTCTGCTTCCACGACAAGTTAGCCACGCGCGCGCGGGCATTTGACCGCATCATGACGGTGCGCGCGCCGCCTCTCAAGCCTTGAACGCGTGTTGAAAGAAGAAGACACAAAATGAAAAGAGGGCCACCAGATTGCTACCGCTGCGACATTTTGGCCAGCAAAAGCAAGAAACATTGAAATGAGTGAAGCGGCATGCCTGCTGATAATAAAGGTCACAGATTGGCTGTCTGGGTCTGAGATGCCGCCTGCAGATGGCGTTGAAACGCAGTTTTCCGTTGCTCCGGCTCCCGCCGCGTGGAGTATACAACTTTTGTCCCCAATAGTACCTATCCTACACAGTTGATTCCAGCTCTCGGGGCGGCCTTATACGCGCATTTTGTCTTCAAATGTGAAGATGTTGTCTTATCCATCGCAGCGAACTTATAAATAACTTAGCTCGCGCAATATCCAATACGTGAGTTTTTATTTTTTGTTTTCTCTATAGTCTCGGCAACAAATTTTGTCTGCTTTATTACATGGTGCTGAGAAAACCGATTTGAAGATTGTGCCGGGATGTTGCAGCTGTGAGCCGAAGACAAGCTGCACAGCGCTTGTTGCTGCATGTTGGGACATGCGGCGGAGATTTAGGAAATACACAAAAGCAACATATTTAGGCTAGTATTTTGCACAAACTGTGTTGAAGATAGTATATATGCCCGAAAGCTGCTCTCGAAAAGTCGTCTGTGTGCTCTAAAGCCGCTCGAAACGAGTTATCTATATTTTTATAGGGCAATTCCGTGGCACACGGAGCTCCCGATTACGTAGAGCCCAGAACAAGTGCCTTTTTTTCTAGTTTCCCTTGTGCAGCGGGGCAGGCAACATGTATCCATGACGCTTTAATGATGGTTACATGAGCAGGAAGACTGGGGCCTTCCACAGTTAGCCGACGCTTCAGGTATTAAAGTCCAACAACAATGCAACGTTAATTCTGCGGAGCGTCTCGGCTACCGGCGTACCTGGAGGCGAAATTTTGGCTCTTGTTTGGTTTGGCTTATCTGGTCTAACGTCTTAAAGGGACTCAGGCAATGAGCGACGCCGTGGTGGAGGCTTTCACACAATTGTGACAACCTGGAGAGAGAGAAAGGAATTTTAATGAGGGAAAGGTGGAGAGGTCAGCCGGTGGTAACATGGCCCTGGCCTGCTACTCCACACAGGGGAAAGGGAAGAGGAGGAAAGGGAAAGTGCGAATGAAGGCTGATGATGGCATAATACCATGACACACACACACACACGCCACACTGGCTGGCACTCGCATCGCGGTTAGTAGACGCACATAAAACTCATAAAACTGGCGTCAGCAACACAAACACCGACACATGTCATTAACCATGTAGGTTGTGCACAGGCGGTCACAGACGAGTATCCAGGCCTGTTTCACACAAAAAGGTGAGCAGGGCCTTTATCACACGCCACCAGTCAGAACGTCTCGTCCTGGCGCCCAGAAGAGTCTCCTCGGAGAGAGGGCGAGAGTCCAGTTGTTTCATGGTCGCCTCCAATGTTCTTCTTTCAGCAGTATAGTTCGGGCACTCGCAAAGAAGGTGTCCAATAGTCTCTGGAGTGTGGCACTGTGCGCAATTTGGGTTACTTTCAATGCCGATCTTGTGAAGATAGTGTTTGGTGTAGGCAACGCCAAGCCGCAGCCGGTGGAGTAAAGTCCCATGAGGGTCGCACCACCATAGATGGCAAATGTAATCGTGAGCCAGCGTCAAGCTTACAGACGCGGTCCTGTTGATGACTCGAATCATGCCAGTGCGACCGCATTGCCGCTTGCATTAAATGTGCCAACAAGGCTCCAATGTCTGATCTAGAAAAGGCTGACTCAATGAAAGCACCATCACTATGTGCCATCCGAGCCTCGGCGTCAGCACGCTCGTTTCCCGCTATGCCGCAATGGCTCGTTATCCATGGAAACTTTATGATATGGCCGCGGTGGAAAGCTTCGACTAACAAAAGCACAATCTGTTGAACCAGCTGCTCGCATGCCCTTCGTTTTAGATAAGTTTGTACGACCTGCAATGCCGATCTCGAGTCGCAGAATATAGTCCATTGCAAGTTAATGGCGTGGTATCCGGTCACAATCGACGGGCAAATTGTTCCATACGTAACACATCACAAATTCTTAGGTGTTACGATAGACCGTGACCTGTCCTGGACGAAGCACATTTCTGTGCTCAAGAAAAAGCTCGACAGCTTTGCAAGCATTGTGCGGTGTATGGCAGGAAAATGTTGGGGTCCCTCTGAGCGATCTTTACTACACGTGTACCAGGCGCTGGTAGTCGGTCTTCTCAGATACAGTGCACCCGTTCTCTCGGGGGTCAGACTATCAGGCCTGCGTGTGCTTGAAAGTGCGCAGGCTCGTGCTTTAAGAGTATGCTTGGGTTTGCCATGTAAAACTTCTACATGGGGCACATTTTATGAGGCCCGCGCCTGCCCAGCACGAATTTATTTTCAACAGGAGCCACTTCGTGTGCATTTGCGGCATCTGACCAGGCATCGTCATCACCCCCTGACCAACATTAGTGGGGTGCGTCCAGATGCAGCCTTTTCCAGAGCTTTGGATGCAGCGCAATGCGGTGCCTTCGAACTACGCGCCACACCAGATTGCGGAGGTGCCACTTTGGGCAGTACCAAAACCATCTATACGGACAACAATCCCAGGGATAACAAAGAAAGGCGCACATTCCAACAGTCGGACTGAAACAGCTGGCGCTGTCATACATTACATCTATGTACACTAACACCCAGCACGTTTTCGTGCACGGATCCGTGACGACCACTTCTTCAGCTGCAGCGGTGATTGTGCCAGGAAATGCCTCATGTCACCGTTTCAGGCTCATGCACAAAACGTCCTCTACGGCAACCGAATTGGCAGCCATACGAGAAGTCGTCCTTTATATTGGTCACCAGCCAGCGACAACCTGGAGTTCTTTAGATTGTAGCGGGGTGACGCAGAGAGACGGAGATATCTTACCATGTCAGATCTCAGCGTCGGCGCCGAAATATCTCCTACGTGGGGATTGCTGGTGACCAATGATTTGCCGCGCTTCGGCTGCGATTTTCAGACTAATCGCCGCGGCGCCACCCCTTCCTGGGAAGGTGGGAAAGTCGCTACGGTCACTGCCCCATTGCTCCCTTTGCCTCGGAGTAGGTTCCCCTTTCGTCGAAGAATACGACGATTAGCTGCGGACAGTGGGTAACTAGGGGTTTATTTATTTATCTATTTATTTATTTATTGATACTGCAGGCCAATAAACTGGCCCTAGAAGGAGGGGCAATACTGTAAAGAGTGTGATAATGAAAAAAACAAAAAAACACAAACGAAAAATAATGCTGGGTGTAGCAGTGTTACTCAATCAATACATTCTGACACCAGCACAATAACTAACAAAACATGAAGAGCGGCACATGTGAAATAACAAACAGCGGGCGATTTTCACGCAAAACAACAGAACTGTTTTTGGGGGAAAAAAAGCATCACAGAGTGAAGAAGTTCGGAAAATATAGCAGATTACGAACAATGCTTTTGTTTAAGTTAGTTTATAGAAGGAAGATGTTTTTCCAGCTCTTCTGCAAAGTTTTGTGACTGCAATACCTCGACAGGTATAGAATTTGATTCGTGTATAGTACGCGGGAAGAAACTATTCATATGGGATTTTCTTTTAGAAAATACTGGCGTAAGTGAAAGGTTATGTCTGTGTCTTGTCTGGCGTGAACTTAGAGCTTTAACGCAATGAGGCCGCTGAAGTGCGCTTTTTCCATTTATAATGTTTTGTAAAAATTAGAGATGACTTATCTTACGCCTGTTTTCCAGCGTACTGATTTTATTTCCAAGCATTATTAAAGTCGGGGAATCCTCTCTTTTATATTTACTAAAGATGAATCTGATAGCCTTCCTTTGAACACGCTCTAAGTTCATTATATTCTTTTTAGTATGAGGATCCCATACAACTGCTGCATACTCCAATTTCGAACGGACAAATGTGTTGTATGCTAACATTTTGGTATTTACAGGTGCATTTCTAAGTTTCCTTTTCAAGAACCACAACTTGCTAAACGCTGCTGTACATGTAATGGAAATATGGTTTGACCAAATAGAGTTTATTATTGAATGTAACACCCAAATACTTGTATTTTTCAACCTCAGATATTATTGTGTTGTTAAGTACATAAGAAAATACACTAGGTTCTTTTTTCCGTGTGACTCGCAGCAAAACTGTTTTGTTTACATTGATTTCCACGCACCAAAGTTCACACCAGTCACGGATAGCATTAACTGATTTCTGTAAGTAATTGCTGTCGTTCCTGGAAACAATTTTTCTAAAAATGACACAGTCATTCGTAAATAAATTAACATAGACATCATCAGGAATTACGTCGACTATGTCATTAATATAGATCAAAAATAAAAGTGGTCCTAATATGCTGTCTTGCGGTACACCGGAAGTTACCTGACGGATATTGGAAGACATTTGTTTATTTCAACGAATTGCTGTCTGTGACGGAGATAGGCCTGGATCCATGTTATAATATTTGTAGGAAGACCAATGCGCTCCAGTTTGTGAAGTAATTTTTCCATGGGGAACCTTATCGAATGCTTTACTAAAGTAAAAAAAGAGCATATCAACTTGCCCGGACGCGTCAAGCACCTGAGAAATTTCATGAACAACTGGCACAAGTTGAGTTGTTGTCGACAGTCCCTTTCGAAACCCATGTTGTAATGGAGAGAGGACATTATGGTCTGTCAAAAACTGACGAATAAAGCCTGCGACAATGTGCTCTAATAATTTGCTGATCGTGCTAATTCACGATCATCCCACACAACCGTCTGAATACTGCAGTTCTTCTGGCCTCGTGTGTTCGGTCGCCCTCTCCTGTGTCCACCGACCGAGAAATCCGGTAGACGAGATGCTGAGGCGACGCCGAAGAGATGCTGGCTCCTATTATGTGCGCCGCGGAAACACCTGCAGCCACCCGACAGCCTCTGGGAACGCATCGGAGTGCCAAAGACCCGGCTCGACTGCAGAGCCACTCACCGCGCAATGCAGCGAAGACGTCGCGCAGCGGAACCGTTGAGCCCTGGCAAGCAGTGGGCCCACTCATAAATTCCCTATGCTGTCACTTCGCCTCACCGTCTATGGGCGGTGAATTTTTAGCTTTGTCTAGCCCAAGTAAACATCCAAATCGCCGTTGCTCAATTTTATTACATTTGTACAAGGTGCGTAAAGTAAATATCGTAAATTTGACGCGTCTGAGCAATTACGGCCATGAGAGACACGCCTACTAAAATAAATTTTAATCCTTTGCCAGCGGAGAGTGCTTTTTTCCTTTCGGGCCGGCCTGGTAAAACCTTGATTTTTGGCACAGGCGCCGGCCTCGAGCCACGTTTAGCGCCACCTCGTTGCTGTCAGCTGCGTGAGGCCAGCCCAGTCTCTCAACTTGGTGTTGGCGCCGTCTTCCTTTCGCACGTGCGAGGTAAAGAACGATGCAACGCTGGCCGCGGCCTCCGTGTGTTCTTATCAAATATGAGGAGCACAGTTACTACAATAAAAACAATGGATCACCAACTAGCCCGTAACGTGTTTTATTAAGCGGAGACGGAGCCTTGAGATTAGTTGATTTGAGAGTTGGACGCTGTAAGCTACAGGTGGGTTTCTACAGGTGGCCTTACGGTTTTTGGCAGCGATTGCTCTTACGTAGCGACACCTACAATGACTAAATCACATAATCCGGCACCGAAGTCACAAACACAAATAATAGTCTCTCCTGTTGTCACTATGTGGAGACTAGATCCGCAGGTGTAGCTCGAGGCGGAAGGAAGTTACTTGGGCAGATGACATTAAGTTTGAGGGGAAAGGGTGGTCGGAGCGTGCAAAGCCCAGAGTTAACTGGTGGTACCTGGAGGTGTTCTTTTCTATGCAGAGGGCGCAGGAAGGCTGCTCATGATTATGATTACAATGAACCCTTTTGGTCACGATTTCAAAGGGCGCATGACCCTCAAATTATAATCATTCTAATATTGACATATATTACATTTTGCAGCTCATTGCAGAAATGAACCACGATGAGATTGTAGTTTCAATATACAGGACAAAAATTTCCACACTGTTCTATGCGCCCAACACGAACACTTTTTTTACGGCCGTTTCTCCAAACACTTAACGACAGCCGGAATGCCTCAAGAGATGTTGTGGTCACACGGCTGGTGTGAAACCCGTGAGGCCCAGTTATCTGCTGCCATTTTTCGCTTTTAAGCCATTGGAGCTTAAAAATAGGAAAGCAGCTAAAAAATATTAATGAAGAAAAAGCCGCCGTGAATGCCACAGTCCAGGAACTACTTTATTACAGATGCGAATAATGCACACGGGTATCGCCAGCACAACTCTACGGGGTATACAACAGATTTCAACACGAAATTGTCATCTGTCTTGATTTAGAACAGATTTAAACAAATAACATGGCACCCATTTGGTAGAAGGACCCTCGCCATTTCACGTACACACATGCAAAGAAGACGATCAATGATTGCATGCTTGTGTAAAGGCAAAAACTGATGGTTAGGTGCACAGTACACATGAAACATGTACATACAGATCATAAAAGTACAAATGCATTTCTAAAAAATGTGTTTGGAAGTCAAGAGAATTTATCGAAGGTAGTGAACCAAAGGAACACGTTATGAATATGATGACAGGCTAGGGCTGCAGC
This sequence comes from Amblyomma mixtum, assembly GCF_055824585.1. NCBI lineage: Eukaryota > Metazoa > Arthropoda > Arachnida > Ixodida > Ixodidae > Amblyomma > Amblyomma mixtum. The sequence continues at coordinate 12,204,898 of NC_143020.1, forward strand.
AGAGACCGCAAACATACACAGCTTCAATACATTGCGTACCACATGCAAATTATACTACACGCAGTGATTGCTGACAAAACGACAACAACGAACACAGGAAAGCTGGTACAACAGACGGAACGCTACACCACAACACAACGTACACTTCCAGAATCCGCACATGTGCTGAAGGAAAAATGTCCATCACTAGTATTGGAGGAGTGGGAGAATCGCCTTTCACTTGCGGTTCATCATAACGAGCCTTCTCGTCCATCGGCTCAAAAAATAAACAAATAAAGAATACGCCGATGCACCTATTTTTAACCATACTGCCTCGGCATGTAAAGTAAATCGTATGAATCAACTGAATCGAAGGCAGCATAAGCTTTCGCAAGCGGCTCATCTTACGCCCTCGGTAAGACCGCTGACGTTTCAAAAAGCTTTTCCAACACTCCTATTCCTCATAGAGTACACTTCTACGAAAGGCATGAGCAAATGAACGAAAGACCTACGTCCCACTCTTTTCCGCGTTTGGTTGAGTGCGCGAAATCAGCATCTCTGTTTTTGGGAAATAAATTTTCTTTTTTTTGGGGGGAGGGGGGGGGAAGGGGGTAGGCGGGTGCTTGATTCTCAAATAGAGGACCTCCACGAAATAGCTCAAAAGAGGATATATTGTTACCTTTTTGTTAGCCTGATACCACCTTCCTTCGCCGCAAACAAAACTTCCTGATACCTTGGTTGCTCTGACACCAGAGTTAGCGTAACACGCTCCCTTGCCTTACATTGCTTTAGGCGGCATGCATCTCGGTATTCTGACTTGCCGGTGTCAAAACTGAAAGACATGAGCGTTATTTCGGTTGTCCATTGCTTTCTTCAGAAAATGCGTTGCATGCCCTTCACATTCTGGCGCTTCTGAATCGCAGTATACGTATATTATTTTCCTGAACTCTCAGTGCGCACTCACAAGGCAGGATGAAGGTCACGGCTTAACCTGTAAATTAATGGCGACATACTGCAGAGGTGCACCGCTGCCTGCAAATAGTTTATAGCTGGCGATAAATGGAGAGGAATAGGGTAACCCGTAAGGAGTTTACGCTAACATATATGCTATAACTTTATTAAGCCCTTATTAAGTTATACCAGGATTGTACTGTAGGTAAGGCCTCTACGAAGCGATCTAGCGTCAGTTTTGTATGGACTCCGAGAAGAATGGTGACAGTGTCTAACAATTAGCGAGAATGTCGCTACGACAGCACCGATAGTGTAATAAAAGACTAGTACCACCAGCAACCTAAACCTCATGAGACCTCATGAGCCATCGTTGCGGTCGTTCTCAAACAGCCGATGCTGCGCCAGGCTCAGCTCAAACATGCACCAGCGACTGCGGCAGAACTCCCGGCTCAGCAAGAACAGCGACACGCGGCTCTGCGTTATGGCCCGGCAGATGTTCTCGGTGATCGGGAGGCCCGGGATGAAGTCCCGATCGGCCACGCAGAGTCGAAACTTTAAGGAAGCTTCGAGCTTTGGAAGAAGCACGTCTCGAACCCACTTGGTGTCAGATGCGTGAAACGAGATAAAGCCGTCCCACAGAAAGCGTCCTGCGTGAGTCTGTCTTCGATATGCTTTGATGGCTACTTTGAGGTACAGCAGGCTGTACATGCAGTACCAGCGGTTTCTGTAAACGGCGTAGCCGACCAAGGACGCGGCCATGACGAAGAAGATCGCAGGAACACCGTAAATTCTGTAGTGGTCGGGCGGGGCGCAGTCGTCCTCACTCCAGGGCACCTCGAGAACGAGCCTTCCCTCGTGCTCCTCAGGTTGTTTGCAGACAAAGCAGTCGCTGCACCGAGAAGGGTGCTTGTGCAGCAAGGAAACAAGGTTCTTCTGCTGGCAGCTTGAGCAGTCCCAGGGATTCCAGCTGAGGTTCACGTAGCTGACATTGTTGATGTCACGCAACATGTCTTCGCTTATTTTTGATAGTGCGTTGCGCTCTAAGCGCAGGGTTTTCAGTTTGTCCATCCGAGTAAATAACGGTCCCTTCCATTTTGATATTCGATTATAGGCAAGATTTAGCTCCTCGATAGGCACATACTCCACTGCACCAAGACCTAGTTCTTTAATCTCGTTGTGAGACAGTATGAGCCGAGTCAAGGAGATCAAAATCGAGAATACTTGTGGGCCTTCGAAGTGCACGATCTCGTTTTTATTAAGGTTCAGAAAAATAACTTTTCTAAGTCCCTTCACGTTATCTCCGTCCAAATGCCTAATCTTGTTCACAGCCATAGAGAGGTTCTTGAGGTTTTCCAGGCATTCAAATGGAGACCCAAACGTTTGCTTTATGTTACAGTTCTCTAGCTCAAGTGTCTTGAGCAGCGGAAATCCACAAAATGCGCGGTTTGGTAACGAGCTGAGGTTTGTTCCACTCATGATTAGCTTCTGAATGCTGCTGTTCTGTTGACAATTCTCGGGACAATACTGGAACTCGATATCACGTGGCACATTGGTATCGGACATGTCGAGTGTGTCTAGTCGATCTAAGAAAAATATTGCCAATGGAATTTCGGGTAATTTTGTGCCGATAAGCGAGACGTACCTTAAATCTGGATTCACAGCGAAGAACACCATTGGTTGGATTTTCTCACTGGGTGTGTGGAAAAACTCCAAACGCTCCATTTGCAAGGATGGCGGCCTACCTTCAAGATGAATTCTATTAAATTTGCACTTATAGAATACTAAACGCTTTATAGGAGTGATGGCTGCCAGACCAAGCAGCGCTTCATGGATAACAAGAGGGGAATGCTTGAGGGGGGATCTGGTCGTGACGTTCACAGCCTCGGTCGTCACGGTGCGAAGATTCCAGAACTCAATGAATGACTCTACGATCTCCGAATAAGAGGTAAACTTATACCTATAGCGGTTGACGAAGCCGTAGACGTCACAGTCACCGCTTCCGTCGGCTAGAGTCCAGTTGCAGACGGCGACCGCGGCTTGCGGAGGCTTGCCGAACGTAGCTTTAAGTGTCCCTTGGCGAATGTATTGGAGCAGGAAAGGTGTGATCAAGCGGTCAATAGTGTAGTCATCGAACACAAGGAATCGGTCGTACAGCTCATCCATTTCTACCGGAAAGTAATCCCATTTTCGAATCTTGACGGATCGGAGCGACATGCAGGCGGTACTATATAGAGAAGTTTCATTTTCCACGGGTTCCTCGGACACAAGCACCTGTTCAATTGTCAGCGTCCTCAGCTCGGCATCGAAGAAAACTTGCCGAATTCCCAGCCCGACAAGAATGGTACAGACGGCGTGGACGTATCTGTTTTCAACGGTCACGTTACAACGCTTAAAGCGTTCCAGCAGGTTTGCGTAAGGAGCGATGTGAGTGCATTTCAGTGACGTGCTGAGGCCACATGCTGTTGTCACAGCACACAGGAGTAAAGCACCGGTTATCACGCACATCTCCGCCTGAAAGAAAAGAATACGGCTGTTGAGCAAACCACTACCTGAGCTCATTTTCTCCCTAGGATCCCTTTACATGCTAATACAATGAGCTCTCGCGGAATGCTATCTGCAATACTATCTGGTTTGCCGCTTAGGGCCCGCAACAGGAAATTTGCACTTAAGCACAACATTAGACGTAAGCAATACCACTGGCGCTTCGAGAAATCCCACCACTGATTTTTAAAGACAGGCTTTTAGAATTATAATGATGACTTCTAGGGAGTAGTAATACCAGTCTTGGCGGACGGCAGAAAGCAGATTAATCAGATTAATGCAGACAAATTTTTTTGATATTTAACTTTCTAACTACATATGAGTGTTGGGCACCTGCTTTCAATTATTTATATTAAATGTGTCGTCCTTAAAAAGGGTCCAAGCAGGAGAGGGAAGACTTTTCAAAATATCCGCGGAGAACTCCCAATGAAGCTCAGCAGTGTGTGGTTGAAGTATAATGACGCTTTGATAGGCCAACAGCCTGACGCAGGGCAGATTTCATTGCATTTCGGCAGACACGTCTTCGTTAAATCTTTTTGGTTTCGGATTTCAGAGCAAGAATTTGCAAGTAATCCCGGCATTTATTTTTGGAAATTTCTTTATTTTTTGGGAGTGGAATTTTCCACGTAGTTGGTAGCGATTTCTTCTAAATGTGGGCCGTAGTACACACATCATTTTCTTGAAAATCACTGAGGCATAGTAGGTCAAGGTAGTCAAGCGCATTTTTATGCCTGCTACGCGAAAACTTTTCAAGAGACAGGTTTGGAAGGTGGAAAGTATTAGGGATTTTAATTCTTAAGGAAAAGTACGCCATATTCCGACAGGAGCGGAAAAAGTTTCGATGGATCGGCTGGCAAAGTTTACAGCCCTTAGTGCCTTGAACACGAGTTTATAGTTGATCCACTAAACGCCTGTTGAAGGTTGTGTTGCAACACAGCATCTGCAGATTTATGGACACCTTCAGCCGGTCGTTATGAGTGGCCAGATAGGTTTGTGTAATTTCGAAAACATGACTACCTGTGGAGCTACGGCTCGAAATTTTTTTTTTGAATTTCAGTGATCTCGCACCAAAAGATTCCCGCCTTCGAAAAACACGTGTCCTTGGCGCACCGGATGCGATCTCTCCCACCTCCACTCCTTCCTCCATTGCGAACCTGTCACGTGGCCTCTATTGACGGCAAAGTTCCAGTACGCTAGCTGCGGAGCGTTTTGCCGTGTCGGGTGGAAGCCCCATCGGCGCATGCACCGTTTCCATGGCAACGGGTTGCCATGGGCACCAGGAGCCAATCTGGCAAAACACATTCTTACGCACGCATAACGCCTTAGAGTAAGTTGCCTTACGATTTAAATGTAAAAATTGATTATAGTTTAGCTTGGTGAAACCTACTGCGCACAGGAAAGCTTGTCACAAAAGCTGTCCGTCAATTTTCGGTGAAACTGCCTCGATGCACTATCAAATTCACTGAGACAAATCACGTGGTTAGTCCGCTCTCTGAGTCGGTTACCATCGGCTGTTTCGTTGACTCAACTATGCGCCTCACTGTGCTTGCGCCTTGCTCTGTCTGTGCTCGCTTGTCAGCGGGATCGTGAGCGTGCGCTTGTTTATCAGATGCACAATGCATGAAGAGGCGGATTGCAAGCGTACGTACTGTTTAGCGTGATTCCATGGTTATCGCTCGAGCGTCGACCGAGAACAGGAGCAGCGCCATGCCCCAGAATCCTCTGCCGTGGCGTGGGAGGTATCAGGTTAACTTCCCTCACTCTCTTGGCTGTAACCAACAGAGTAAGGGGACCAAGAGATAAGAGGTAACCGAACCACATTTGATTCTGAAGAATGGAAAGCTTCGAATAAAGGGGAATGGTGATGATTTCACTGCGGGTGTGGTAGCCGTAGAATGGAACAGCGGACGAGAGAAGATTGCGAAATCTTGGTATCGTTGTTCCAAAGCCGGACGCTGGCGCCTGGAACGCTATGCTCTTCAACGCTCGCGCGATAACCACCGAATCGCGCCAGACTGTGCTCAGTACGGCATCAGCAAAGGCTATGAGAAGCTATGGAGACGGATCCCGAAGTCATAGCCGAAAACGCGAGAAGGAAGCGAGGAAGGCAAAGCGTGCGACTGAGACGCCCGAAGAACGGGAAGAACGGCTCGCTAAACGACGACGACATGAACCGGAGCAGCGACGACAAGGGACCACGAACGAAGCCGACGCCTCGATGTCTACTCAACACAGACGAGATACACGGACTAACCACGTGATTCGTCTCAGTGAATTAGGTTTGGTTTGGTTTATGGGGTTTAACGTCCCAAAGCGACTAAGGCTATGAGAGTCGCCGTAGTGGAGGGCTCCGGAAATTTCGACCACCAGGGGTTTTTTAACGAATTTGGGACTTCAACGAGGGAGTTTCAGCAAAATTCACGGACAACACGTCCGGCAGAGTGCGGAAAGTTTTCGCGAACGCACTATGTTTAACCAAGCTAAACCATCAGCAAGTTGTTTTCTCCTGTGTGGGCTGCAGCAGGGATCAGCGGCGAGAATAGCAGCGCGAGTTGGGCAGTGAACGTCGCGTAGTACCTATCACGTGCCCTGACGTGGCTGGGGCACGGCCTTTACTTTGCGCACGCCCGAGAGGCGCATTTTGTTTTTATGACGCGCATCTTTTGCTGTGGTATGGCCAAATTTTGTTAACGCACAGCGCTAAGGGTAACCACGTTTTCGAAATTTAAAAAAATGATGTGGCTATTACTTACCACCTTCTAGAAATTTGTAATTGCGACCACAACGCTAACAGTATTAGTTATACAGCTCACTATGAGAAATTAATCAATCAGCTTGCTAGTTAACATCAATAACCTATTTCCTAATGTCGATCAGTGCTGGTATTTCAATACCGGAGAAACAATCTTCTCACGTCCAAAAGCCTACTCTTAAAACTTAGTGGCGGCGGGATTCTATTTTAACTATGGTCCATGGGATTAATTTTTGTAGAAAAAATCTTCGTCTTTAATGAATTGCAACAGCTATTTAAACTAACTACTCAATACTCGATCCCGGCCGCGGCGGCTAGAATTTCTTTGGAGGAGAAATTCTAGAGGCCCATGTACTGTGCGATGTCAGTGCACGTTAAAGAGCCCCAGGTGGTCGAAATTTCCGGAGCCCTCCACTACGGCGTCTCTCATAGCCTCAGTCGCTTTGGGACGTTAAAACCCCATAAACCAAACTAACTACTCAATACCATGCTCTTGGCGATATCTGGCATGTGGTAAGCATGGCTTTCATTATCATGGCTGGCTGCCGACAAACCATAGCTATGATTTCGAGTGGTGGCCAGTGCCAAAAGAATTTTCCGTGTGATAATTCTGATAAATCACTCCCCTGGTTCCCTCGCGCGCATGTGCTCAAACTGCAACATTTATGATCAACTGCAGCAACTTGACATTTGTACACGAGCTCTTAAAGCGCCATGAAAGCGGCAGCTGAAGCAGTCTTCAGTACGTGAAAAGTACTCACCTTGCTCTACGAGCGTGCACGATGTTGCGTGTTGATGCGTATGCTGCAGCAGATTTGCTTTCGATGCGCGGCGCGACGAAGACATGGGGCAGACTGCGCACTTAGAAGAATAGCATCTGCGAACAGCTTCGCTTATCGCTTCCGGCGCCTACACAGGAAAAGGAAGCGGCGCTCGAAGTGGGCATTAGCCCACATAATATTAGGCAACAAGATTGCGAACAGACAGCGAGGGTGGACGTGGTTGCGACCACGAGGTCGTAACGCCGCCAGTGCTATCTTCAGATCAGGATGTGCAGACGGAACACGAATCTTTGTGCGCGGTGCCCAAAGCGAAAGCGGGAACTCTGTGGCTGCTTGAAAGGCCGTTGGAACGGATTTCGATAATGAAAAGCTCGTGCTTATCCTGTGAACACATAAATTTCTGCAGGAAAATATTTGCCCAATTTGATTTTGTGTGCGAGTACTATTCGCAAAGCACTGGGCTAGACGGTGTAATAAATGAAATCTTTATTCTAGAGTAAGCATCAATTAGAAAATCCCATTGTTTTAACGCGACAGCGGTAAAGGCCCCGTTGTTCTTAAAATCAGATTTCGCCACTGTCGGTGTCGCCACTGTGAGCGAAAAATCACGAGCATGGTTCTGGCAGGTGGTCCCCAGAGAGCAACCTAGGTTGCAGGTGGCCCACCTAGGTCACGTGACCTTTCAGCGCAATAAGAACCTGCCCACCGGATGGTGCAAAAACTGCCCACCATGAACTGGTGCCAGTTAGATTAATGATCGGCGCTCGGAAAGGGCTACATGGGCCGCACAAGGCCCACCGCTGGGAGCACCTGCCATTGCAGGGCAGCGCTGCATGATTTAAACGGTGCACCACTTCGACAGAAGTGGTGTGAGGACTCACAGAGATCCATGAATGCAAAGTAGAGAATGACCTTCTGTGTGTGTGGAAATTTATTTATTTTGTAACGACGAAGAAGTTCCTGTTCAAGCGAAGACGACGATGAACTTCTGACCGTTGTGTTGAGCGGCATTGCCATCGCATTGGGTGTGCTCGTGGTGCTCGACCTCTGTGTCTACGAGGCCTGTGTCTCTGTGTCTACCGCCGGCGCACAGTACTCTAACCATCCCAGTACCCATCTTACATTTGGTGGAGGTCGCCGGGTAGAAATCTCCATCGTGGAGCTGCGTAGCCGCACTCTTCCCACGCTTGAAATGCCAGAAGACGCCCAAAATCAATCTGTGCAAACGGGACCAGCTCTCATCTGCGCCGGCTCCCTTCGCCAGCGAGATCCGGCAATCTTCAGCGGAGCCGATGAGAATGACGTGGAAGACTGGCTCGCGTCATACGAACGGGTGAGCCTGTACAATAGATGGGACGACGATACGAAGCTCAACAACGTAGTTTTTTATCTAACGGGGGTCGCTAACCTCTGGTATCGGAACCATGAGGGAGACATCCGAACATGGGCGGCCTTCAAAACGAAGCTTGCCGGAGTCTTTGGTCGCCCCACTGTCCGGAAACTTCGGGCTGAACAGCGTTTGCGTGAACGCTCGCAGCACGTCGGCGAAAGCTTCACCAGCTATATAGAAGAAGTCATTGACTTATGCAAACGTGTCAATGCGAACATGTCCGAAGCCGACAAGATAAAACACATCTTGAAAGGTATCGACAATGATGCCTTTGAGATGCTATTGGCCCGCGACTTGCGCACCGTTAAGGATGTGTTCACGCTCTGCCAGAGCTTCGAGGAGCTGCGCAAACAGCGGTTACTGACTCGGCAACACCAAGCCCAGGTTGAATCGCTTTCTGGGCTGGCGCCTGCAGCTGACAACACCTCTATGCTGCAGCAAATCAAAGATTTCGTCCGTGAAGAGGTAGCTCGGCAACTTTCTCTTCTGCCTAGCCCTCAACAGGCGCCGCCTTATTTGGCCCCGGCTCTTCGACAGGCCATACAACACCAGGTTACTGAGGCGCTTCCATCCTTCCATCCTCCGCCACCTGTCGCCGCACCCTTTATTTACGCCGATGCTGCTCCAAGGTCTGTCACCAGTCTCATGCCTTGCGCCGACGTCGCCCCAAGACCTGTAGCCGGTCCTCGGACTTACGCCGACCTTCTAGTACAGCCCCCGCCGTCGTCCTATCCTACAATGTACGTGCCTGTGCAAGCGTCTTCACCTTCCCTGCGACCAGCTCGAAGAGCAAGCAATCCGTGGCGCACGAGTGACAACCGTCCTGTATGCTACACTTGCGGAGTGCCTGGCCACGTCGCGCGCTACTGCCGTCGCCATCTCCAAGCGCCAGCACCACGCGCGCAATCTTCGGGGTACTGGCCTCCAACCCGTCAATATTCTGAGGCTGTCGACCAAACGCCAAGTCGTCTTTTCTCCCCTGATCGTTCAGCCCTCTCCAGCCGCCGCTCCCCTTCGCCACGACGCCGCTCTATCTCCGCCATGCGACGTCGCCCTAATTCTCCTCAGCAGGAAAACTAGGCGCCGCAGTTCCGGAGGCAAGAACTGCGCCCCCGTCGAAATTTCGAAGACCTCATCGATCACCTGCGAATCTTATTGATGTTTTTGTTGAGGGCGTGTCTGCGATGGCTCTGATAGACACCGGTGCAGTGATTTCGGTAATGGACGAAAAGTTATGTAGTACTTCTTTAAAGCAAGTTAAGACGCCAGTTTTGGGACTCACGCTGCGCACGGCCAGCGCACAGCCGATTACGCCGTTAGCAGCATGCACCGCTCGAGTTCGAATCCAGGACACACTATACTACATCGAGTTCGTCGTGCTGCCTTCTTGCTAACATTCTTTAATTTTAGGGTGGGATTTCCTGTCGCGTCACGAAGCTGTCATCGACTGCGCTCGCGCAGAAGTTGGGTTCTCCGCTTTGCCTAATGTCTCGCCAGACGCTGCTCCTTCTGTTCCCTGCGCTAAAGCCGTCGTCACCGAAGACATCGTCCTTCCTCCCAGCTCCACTGCGCTTGTAAGCATCTCTTGTGACTCTGTTTGTGATGACGTTGTTCTCTTCATGCCGGCCTACACTTTCCTGCGCCGCAAGTCCCTCCCGCTGCACTACGCTGTGCTCACTATTTCTGCTGGCCTCTCCGTGCTATCGGTCTCTAACCCGTTTTCCTTCCCTACTGCTTTACGCCATGGCGAATGTCTCGGCAGTGTACAATCTATTGCGTCCATTCTCACCTGTGAGGACCCCGCCGATTCGCCTCAGCTAGCCATGACTGCGCGCAGCGCTCCATCTTCTGCGCCTGATTCCTCCGCTACAGACCTCTTCCTTCGCTCTATCGCCACCGATCTTCCTTCCCCGCAACGGACGCAGCTTCTTAACCTCCTTCACCAGTTCCGCTCCTCCTTCGACTGTCATCGGAGTTCCTTGGGCCAAACTTCAACGGTCACCCATCGTATCGACACCGGCAACCACGCACCAGTGCGGCAGCGCCCCTATCGTGTATCTGCTACCGAGCGCCATGCTATCGAAGACCAAGTTGATAAAATGCTCCAAGACGGCGTGTTCCAGCCCTCCAGTAGCCCTTGGGCTTCGCCTGTTGTGCTGGTCAAGAAGAAAGACGGCTCCATCCGATTTTGTGTCGACTACCGCCGCCTTAATAAGATTACGCGGAAGGATGTCTACCCTCTTCCGCGCATCGATGACGCTTTGGACTGTTTGCAAGGGGCCGAACTATTTTCTTCCCTCGATCTTCGTTCCGGATATTGGCAGGTCCCCATGGAAGCAGCCGATCGCCCCAAAACCGCTTTTGTAACCCTCGACGGCTTATACGAAGTGATAAGATTGATTTCATGGCACTGACACTAGAGTTACGGTGATAATTCGAGAGAATGAAACGGGCCGCACGGTTCTCTATAGATTCCAGTTGGTTTATTAGTGTCTCTTGATAGGGGTCCCAGGTAGATGCAGCATATTCGAGTTTACTACGAACCAATGACTTGTAGAGAAGCAGTTTTACGGAGCTTGAAGAAAGATTAAAGTTACGGCGTATGTAGCCCAGCATGCGGTTAGCGTTGTTGCTTACATGATCTATGTATAGTTTCCAAGAAAGATTATGGGAAATGAAGACACCTAAATATTTATAAAAAGGCACAGACTGAAGGCTGCAATCATTAAGACGATATGAAGGCAATGTGGGATTACGACGAGAAATCCGCATGTACTTGCACTTTTTTATGTTGAGTTGGATGTTTCATTTGTTAGTCCATTCAAGAGCATTATCAATATCCGATTGAAAAAGAGCTATATCAGAGTCACTGTTAATATCGCGGTATATGACGCAGTCGTCTGCAAAAAGATTGATTGCTGACCATAGATTGTCAGGTAAGTCATTGATATATATATAACAAAAAGCAGAGGCCCTAGAACACAGCCTTGTGGCACTCCAGATCCAACTGGAGAAGTGAACGCAGAAGCATTATTAACGGTGACAAACTGTAAGCGATTAGTAGCAAACGAATGCAGCCATCTAAGAACGTTAGGGTGAGGGTTAAGTTTACTAAGTTTAAAAAAAAGCAGTTGGTGAAAGACCTTGTCAAACGCCTTTGAAAAATCGAGGAACATGCAGTCGACAACGGAACCCTGTCGAGGAATGAGTTTAGATCATGCGTGAAGGTTAAAAGCTGTGTTTCGCAAGAAAATCACTTCCGAAATCCATGTTGGCTGTCAGTAAAAAAGGCATTAGAATCAAGGAACAATGCAAGGTGAGAGTAAATAACATGCTCCATAATTTTACCCGGAATGCTGGTAAGTGAGATGGGTCGATAATTATGGGGGGAATGTTGATCACCAGAATTGTGCAAGGGAATCACCTTTTCGACCTTCCAGTCATCAGGTATGCATGCTGTTTCAAGAGATTGCTGAAATAGGTGAGGAAGTATTATTGCAATGTACACTTTGGTTTTAATCAAGAACTTAGAACTAATGTTATCAACACCGCATGATGAGGAAATCTTTTGTTTTTCTGTTATTTTTTCCACTCCAGCAGGATCATAGATAATAAAATCCATCGGTAAAAAGTCCGCACTATTATATGCAGGAGTTACAGAACACTGATTTTTGGAAAAAGCTGAAACGAATACACTGTTTAGAAAATTTGCAGATTCATTAGGTTGGATTAGCTCGTCACTGGAGTCTTTAAGGCTAATGGATGAATTGTCTTTTGTGTTAACTATGCTCCAAAACTGCATTGGGTTATTTATCAAAAGGGAAGGTAATGTGCCATTGAAAAATAAATCTTTGGCATTCTTGAGTGCACTTTTATATTCCAGGGCCGCGGCCTGATAAGCAGTCCAACGTTCTTGGGAACCGATTAGCTTTGCAGAGCGGAACATGCGTTTTTTCTTATTACAGAGCCGTTTTAACGATTTAGTGAACCATGGTGATTGACGGTTAGAGGTGATGACTAAGTGTGGAACATATTTTTCAGTGAGCGCAGCAACGTTTTCGTTAAACAGGCCCGAGTTAGCATTCACGCAGCGATCATGAAAGCTTAGTATGTAACGGTCTAGAAAAACAGACACTTCACGGTTAATAGCATCAAAATCAGCATTTTTGTAATCACGGATGCATTCACTATGGTTACGTTGATGGGGAACTGCGCAGGTGAAAGAAAAATGAAGGAGTAGGTGATCACTTAATCCTGGCCAGTATGATATGGCTGGAAAAAATCAGGCGATGTGGTAAGTACCAAACCGAGGATATTAGACGCAGTAGGTGAAATTCGAGTTGCCTGCGTTACAAGCTGGAATAAGTTAAAATCACTGCACAAATTCAAGAACATGTCGCATTCACTTGAAAAAGGTTCATAATAAGAACTCACATTAGACCACACTATGTTGGGGAAATTAAAATCGCCCAGTAAAATAAAGGGACTGCTCGGATAACGGACTGAAATCATATGAATGACATGAAGATCGTTGACAAAGGTTGGGGAGGTAGACGGCGGACGATAGCAAACGTTTACTATCAATTTCCTAGAGCATGTGCGAATTTCGACCAGGACAAGTTCCAACGCGCTTACAAAATGGGTCGGAAAAGACATAACATTATCAGTAACAGCTGATATCCCGCCTTCGCCACATCTGGAAGCCCTGTCGCACCGATAAATGTTATATCTCTTTTTACAGGTAAGTTCACAGCTATTTATCTTCGCCGATAGCCAAATTTCAGTGAGACATACGATGTCAGCATCGCAAGCATCAATAAAAGAACAAAGATAATCGCGTTTAGGTATTATGCTACAAATATTTGTGAACAAAAAAGAAAGTGGGGTAATGGCCGGGGACTTAGTTCAACTGCCCTTCGCGCAGTGCAAATCGATAACAGGTTCGGTCGGTTGCGCGGAGCCGCTGGGGTTATCATTCGTAGGACCCTCGAAACGGTCGGTTGGCAACGGGAAGGCGCTTGGTATTTCATGAACGGAGTCATCAGAGTGATTGTAGCAGCAGAATTTATTTTTTATCTAAAGTTTTTTTAAGCCAAGCTTGAAAGTGAGCGGTGTTGGGACTGGGAATCCGAGCCAGGATACGGTCGTGGGGACGGTGAGTAAAATGTCTTTTATGTACAGTATGTACAAGGGCTTTTACATGATACAAGGGTCAAGAGCACCACGGGCTAGCACAAAGAAGGGCGGCCCCGGCGGCGAGCGTAGCTCCGGCGTAATGGCTCTTCTGCTGCCCGTCTGCTGCGCGGGTTCAGCGCGGCTCCGTTTTTATAGCCGCCCGCTAACGGTTGCGGCAGCCAGCAGTTCAAATCCTCCAATCAGGTCACAGCACTGGCCACCGTTCAAATTAGACCAATGATCGAGGGGCGACGGCCGATGACGCGTCGGAGGAGCCCGCACCGACGGAGAGGAGGGAAGGAGGAAGGGTCCGCGTCGGCGCCGGCGAGACGGCATGAGTCACGCGGCACGCCGCGACATGCCCGAGAGAGTCTGGACCTGCTTTGAGGGACGGCGGGCGCGCAGCGCTTGTTTCCAGAGAGGCCAGCCAGCGAAATGTGGGCTCCGGCACTACAGCGGCTGGGATTTGCCAAATTCAGCCAGTTTTTTTCTAGCATAACGAGTGGCGAAAGAATAATCCTCGCTGAGCGTAATTTTTTCATCCTTGAGCTTAGAACTATTAAGCAGTATTTTCTGCTTTTCCTTGAAAGGTGAAAATTTGGTAATAATTGATCGAGATTTTTCCGATCCGAACCCACCGAGCCTGTGCGCTCTATCGATCAAAATTTCAGAGGACGGAATTGCCAAGCAGGATGAAAGAACCTTGACTAGCTTTTCTTCTGACTGAGCCCAGGACTGATTGCGTGTCAGGTATGCCATAGAACAGAAGGTTGTCGCGTCGCTGCCTGTCTTCAAGCTCAGACAGGCGTGCGCGCAGTTGAGCGTATTCACTAGAAAGTTGGTCAACTAACTGCTGAAAAGGATATAGAGAGGGTGTGGTAGGTGGCCCTTGGCGATCACAAAATGAACAAGGAAGGGGAAAACCTCAGGTTGCTTGAGCCAACGTTTCGACAAGAGGACTTTTCTACGTCTGGGCCCAGACGAAGACATGTCCTCTTGTCGAAACGTTGGCTCAAGCAACCTGAGGTTTTCCCTTCCCTTGTTCATTTTGTGACTGCTGAAAAGGATGTACTTTTTTCTCGACTACGTCATTGGTAACAGTTTTGCGCTCGACGTCCGTAAATCGTTTGTTCATTTCGATCAAATTTTCTTCTAATTTCAGCTGGGACTTCTTAAATCATCAACGGTCTTTATAAAAGCCTGTTGGTCCAGTTGCATTTTCGCAGTTCGCGTGTTCAATGTCTCCAGTATTGCAAACATATCTTCCAACTGCTTAGACTGGACATCAGGAAGAGAGTCCTGTACCTGATGCCTCGTGTTAGGCCCAGGGTTGAGCTCGACGTCCCTGGACAATGCTAGCAGCTGGTTTGCAATATCAAAGCATTCACTGAACACATAAAGCAAAACTCCCGGGCGTGGGAACAACAACAGGCACACGCCATTTGATTTCTTAGCGTACAGGGAAGTAACAGAACTAACCCGGACGAAGAAGCAGATCGGATTAGGTGGCCGCATCCTGGTGCTGTTCTCACGCGCACTAAGGGCGCCGGGGGCCCGCCAGCTATTCATATAGGCACATGGAGGAAGGAAAAAAAGAGGAGAGGCCCTTTCCACACGACGCCGTGGGAGAAAAGTGTGGAGGAAATCACGTGGTTTTTTAACGATCGGGAGGCCATTTTGTCCGGTCAGCTTAGCAACGGCGTCGTAGTTGCTGCTTGCAAACCGGGCGGTAGCAAACGGCCGCGGCGTACCATTTGCGGTGAGGCGTATGCGTTCTTTTCTCAACTGCTCGAGTTTGTTTTTGATCGTGTTCACAGGCTGACGTTGGCGCCGTTCATTCATATCTCAGGTGGAATTCGCTGCAAAACTCTCGTTGTTGCTTGCATTCATTTCAACGTGCTCGGCAACCACGATCGCACGGGCATTTCGTCTACTGCGTCATTGCTCGGAGCAGTCGGGAGACCACCGCTGCTCACTGAGGAGCACTCGCGCTGTTCGTTCACCAGTGATTCAATACGCCGTGCGCTAGAGAGGTCGTCGGCGTATTGTGCGGACGTTTCGCGTCCTGTGCGTGCAGTGTGCGTGTGCCATTCGCGCTTCCGTTTCCATCGGCAGTGAAACCTCGTTGCTATTAGGCGTGTTCTTCCAACGCACCAGTGATCGTCACTGGTGTTAGTGTAAATGCCATTTTCATTTTTAGGGATTGCGATTGTGTGAGCGGCGGGGGCCATGACATGGGCGGAGGGCGATATTTTAAAGGAAGCGGCTGCGCTCGCTTTGCTCTTAGTATACTGCAGAAACTTTGTTACACGCCCGTTTCAAGCGTGTAACGTTTGAAGCGTCTAGCGAGCTCTAGCTTCTGGGACGTGCCGGGCTCAAGTATATTCGTTCATATCGTGGCCAAGTCTGTGTTTCTGGTCGCGCGCTATGCTTAGACCAGTTTCCTGTTGCAGGTTTGCAATTGCTTTTTCATGTGATGTCATGGTCAAGAAGTGCGGAAAAGGCGAAGCTCTAACTGAATTAGGAGGCCTTTTCTCACGTGTTTATTGTGCTCATGTCCTGCGATACAGTTATTTGGGGTAAAAAGTACTTAGTGAAATGAGCATGTGCGCTGAATTTCATTGATGCTTGTGGTTATGTTGAAGAAAAATAATTGGATGCATTCATTACGTACAATAGATCGACTTTCATTTTATATATTGTCGATCACAAGTAAAGTGTGCAGGGACATTACACGCTAGTATTACACCAAGTAGCAAAGAGTGGTGCGTACAGCTGCAGCTCTGCACATTAAACATGAAACACAGCATTGAAATGATGCACAACACCGTGAAACTTATACTGCAGCCACTGGATACTCCTAAACTTCTAGAAGTCTTAAAAGGTACGGTAATATATATTATGCGCAATACTAGATCTGTGGATATGTGAAACATGCTATGTTGCCATGCTACAAAGGGTGGAGTTATGGAAGGGGGCAGTCACATTTTAAACATGTATTTCTTGGACTTTTTTTATTGAAAGAAAGATGTTCACAATGGTTATCCTGTGTAAAATTTCAGATAAAGCCTCCCCTACCGTCTACTATATGCACTTTGGCCCTCTCCGTTTCTGTCACCTGTGTGAGTGGCTCTTGGAGTTGTGAATCAAACGTTATTGCTGGCACGGCCACCATTACAACACGTTATGATATTACATTTTGCGTTCAGGGTGAAGAACTCAAACTTTTTAGTATACTTGCCCATCCTCACTGCTGTATACGAGAAAGCATTCCTTGCATCACCAGCCGCACGAAAACATGCTATGAAGATAAGTAGGGTATTTAAGACCAACAACAAAGTACTGCAGAATTTTTCTTACTCTCACTTCTGCAGCAGAAGGCACTGTTGACACAGCCAGCTTCCCAAACATATGCAATGGAAGCAGATTGCAAAATTCAGCAACAAGAGCTGCATTAAAAGGCAGGTTGAACACTAAGGTGGGGTGTGACCATGCATGGCAGCGTTGTTCACGACTCAGCCGAAAGCAGACAAGTGCACACTCATTCAGCATAACACTGAGAGGTTTGTGCTATCCACCAGAGAGCACAATTAAAGTGTGGCCAGTATATGGAACACTTTTATGCGAGCATAGCATGCAAAGAACCCAATCAATAACCTTGCTCAGATATCTCATGCATGAACCTCTAAACTCATTCTAACAAAGAAGGATTTTTTTTACAACCTCATGAGCACATTTGACAGCTTTCCACTCAAAAATCATTATGCCCTCAAATAGAAAGTGTTGCAGAGTACCATTCAAATATAAGCCTCGTGCCAGCAAGCTGGACATGAAAGGCCTCCAGGGTAGCAATATACTAAAACATTTCACAAAGCTTAAGTTTAAAAGCAGTACTTTACACTGCATTAATGTGGGACAGTTTGTTTGGAAGCTTCATGAAATACACTGTGAGACCCAAGACACACAGCATTAAAAAAAAGAAAGAAAGAAAATAAAATAAAAGTGCTTTCAGGCAATCGGTATGTGAAATCTCTTAATTTTAGAACGTTCCCCAAAGATCTTATAAAATTTGATAAAATATTTTTGCAGAAATGACTAAAAAAAACTCAGCTACCGGTGGCTATTGCATGCAATGCTCAGTAAAGAATGCAAGGGCTCGTTCGGTCGAATGTGAAATTTACCATTGATTTTATATGCGACTATTGTTGCGTATACCTTTATGCACTCGCTGTAGTTTCTACCGGCATCTTGGTTATACCTCCGATTAATTCGATCCCGACTTAACGTATTCATTGATCACACGCACCCTTAGGTTAGTCTAAACTCAAGGTAGACACGTGCGCCAAAGGAGATGAGTACATTTTTATTATTTTCACAATACAGCTACTACCAGTGGCGTATGCAGAAATATTTTTCTGGGAGTGTTATACGCCGCCGGTAAAAAGAAAAAGACCCTGCGCTTAAACAATACCTTAGAGATTTTTCTTCTTTAATGAAGGCGAAGGGTTAGTTTTGTTCACTGTAATATCTACATAAATATACGAATGCACACAAGATCCGGAGAACTCCATTCATAAAAAACATTGATTTTCACACAAAAACAAATCGTACGGAAAAACGTGGCTATTTACAATATATTCGCATCATATACAACAACACAAAAGCTTCTGCTCTATAACAAAGTCATCAACTGCAAACAAACGGCATTTGTCAACACTTCTACCCCATACATGCAAACCTGCGGGGGCCTGTGCCCATGCGGTAGCATGCTCCTTCGTTGGCTTTGAAACACGCGCGCAATCGGCGCGGCGGCAAAACGTCAGCCCGGACAAGATGGCGCCGAGCTTGTTTCCGGCTTCACAAAATGTCACGTGACGGCCTCTCCTCTAAATTTTCCTTCCTCCAAGTATAGGCAGCAAATGATGTCGCTGTTGATCCGGATCTTTCATGCGATGGAGGGACGCCGATGAAAATGTGCCTGTCTTGAGGGCATGCGGCATCGCACGTGTCGTTGAAGTGGCAGGGCAGCTTGCTGATGTCAGGGGTAGATGACGATAGTGGCGCGATGCTGAACAGAGTCCATGCCGTAACCTGGACGAAGAAGCAGAGCGGATTAGGTGGCCGCATCCTGCTGCTGTTCTCAAGCCCACTCAACCCATTAACCCAATACGCCATCGCATCAAAGGGGTAATGACATGGCCTACTAACAAATCATGCTTTTACGTTGCAGCTACTAGCAACGACGTTAATATGCGTACCTAAAAAAGAAGTAAGGCTCTAATTGGGCATTTCAGCTAAAAAGTGTAATCAGAAGTCATCGGCTCTCAGCCCCTTCCCCTGGCAGCAACGGCCATATTGAAGCAGTCTGAGTGACGCCACAAGCTAACAGCGGCGTTGTCCGCTGCAAAGCTGCCGCGCCCACGATCGGTGCGGAGCAGAGCGTGGCCGTGGCACATTGTGATGAAGTCGCCGAGACCTGGCAGAAGCTGGACAGAGCAGGGAAGGACACAGATATGTGTTGCCTTTGTCCCCCTCCGTCTTCCCCGCTTCACCCCACGGCAACCTAAGCCAGAACAACTAACTTACTCCCAGTGCTCAATACGTGCCGTTCAGTCAAGAGCAAGCACGTGACTATCAGTCTGTGTCGTCACGAACCGCGAGGGTGTCAGACTTGCTTTACTCCCACAATATTCAGGAGAACCTTCAAAAATTCAGTTACAAATTCAATTACAATTGCAATTCAATTACAATGACAAAATCATTCCCAGCAACGGGCTCCCACTGTTTGTGGACAGCTGTGGGATAAACAACACCTTTTTGTTCACTTTACTAACTGTCAAATGTTAACTGGCGCTACACTAAATGCGGCAGACACGTCAAGCATTTTGCATTTCGCATCGTAGGAAAACTCGGCTACCGAACACCCACTAGCGTAATTTGTGCCTACGCGCTCTACGTAAGAGTGGCGCAAGTAGCACGCGAAGAGTGAATATGTGTTGCGAATGATTTGTCTTGATTTCAAAATATCTCTGCCGTTGGGTTGTAATACAGTGCGTTGTGAAATCTGGCTTCGCTGATTCCCGTAGCGGCATAAATTATTTGGCTCTCCAAAACATAACACCTCTTATATATGGTCTAAGTGATGTGCCTTTACAGAATTCATCCATTGAGCCAATTGACATTTTCTTCAAAATATGTATCATTGCATCAATAAAAATAAAAAATAGGAGAATGTTTATGTTGTCACATTAGAAAAAAATTCATGCTATATTTTGGAACAATTTGCAGGAGGTGATAAACTTCAACCATTCTCGTCTCGTTCCATCTAAACTATTCCATCCTTATGATCCGAAGAAATAATTGTAGACAATTACGTTACTTCCTAATGCGAAATTTGAGCGCAGCTCATCAGCTGTTTCAGCTTTTCGATAGATTGAGGCAAAGAATTCGAGCACGACGCGTATGTACAATTACAGAGAGCTTGTTATTTTTCATACAAATTCCTTCTTAATAAACACTCCACTAACAGTTCTTGATTGCCATCAAGGAAGCTTTGTGTACGGAGATACAGATGGATATATGCTCGATTTGCTGCACCTATGCCTGGTTCTCAAAGACGAGGTCTGTTCAAGCATTTCGCCAGGTTGTCACAGCTATGGGAGCCGTTACGAGCTAGAGGAACGGGATGTTCTCCCGCATAAGTGTTAAGAAATTCCCACTTGTCTTTATATCAACATTAAAGTCCCCATCCACCCTGCCACCATGGCAGGTGGCAACATTTCTGGCACAACGTTGTCAATGCCAAAGCATGCAGCGCACATCTGTCACTACCGCCACGTAGCTTAAAGCACGATTGAGCTGTCCACTGTTCAAAGAGAAAAGCTATGCGCCTCCCCTCTGGTTCAGGTGTCCACCGAGGTTTGTGAGACAGATACTGAGCATTTCGTTTCCTCAAAACCCAATTTAAAAAGTTTACCCTCTGCTTTTCAAGTCTCCGCTCTATTGTTTCCGCAGCTGTGCGAGACAGATACCGCATATTTCCTTTCCTCAACAAATACCGAAGACACTTTGGAAACTTTAAAGTGTGCTTGGCGAAAGCCTTGTGGTCAACCCACTGCCGCTTCCCCGAACCGCTTTGCGCGGAATCACTGGGCCGCTTCGGACTCATGCCTCTCACTCACTCGACTGCAACAAGAAGTCTGGCAAAGGAGCGGCGGTGTAGTGCCACCGCCCACACGCGCACGCTCGTTCTACCGCTACTCTGGGACGTGACAGTTACTATGCACAGCTGCGCCACCCACTGGCGCAGCGGTTGCTAAGGGGGGGATGAGGATGAGCTCCCGCTAAATTGCTTTCTAGATTCAAGTACCCACCACCACACAAAGCCCTCACGAGGAAGGAAGCAGTCGGCTGGCGTAGGCTACAATCAAACTCCTTCCCCAACTTGTGCATCTATAACAAGATGTCACCAACACAATATAGAGCAAACTGCCCCTGGTGCGGCGACACACCCACACTATACCACATCACATGGGAGTGCGAACGAAATAAAGCATCCCACCAACACGAATTCCCGAGTGCGGAGCAATGGGAGAGCCGGCTCACCAGCAGCGAGCTCGCGGCCCAAAGGGCCTTAGTGCGGCACGCTACTGATTTAGCGCGACTCAGTGGAGCCCTGGACTAGGGGCCCAACCTTGCTGAAGAGAAGCCTCAAGTCGCCGGCGCCACGAAAGACGACGGAGGCTTCGAATCCGCGAATCTCTTGAAAGATCTCAATAAAAGTTTTCTACTACTACTACTACTACTTTCGCAGCTTAAAGGTGTCAACTTCTCGCTGCAACGGACAATGGCGACGCCGTTGTCCGCCGGCGACCCAGAAATGGACCCCAAAGAGCTTGCGCTCTAAAACTGACCTTAAGAGAAAAAGCGTGTAAACATTCCTGAGCTAGCATTGCTTCATTGCAGCTATTGTACAAATACAAACGCATTTATCCTGGCAGAGACTGCATAGCAGAATGGCTGCGTTAGTAAGAATTCAAGCCATGCGCGTTGAAAGGTCGGCATAAATGATGAACTTGGTGATAGATGGCGCCTGAGGAAATCTCGGTGTAACCGGCAGGAAGCCGAAGCACGGCAACTTCCTGCAGTAAAATCGGGAAAGAATGATAGTTTCATGAAATCCGTAAGTATCAAAGTGTTCTGTGTGGTCGAGTGAATAAACTTTTACCAGTATACAGTATAAAGCGCCCAGATTGCTCGTATATCTTCTGAATATACTATACAGTGCTTACTTCAGCCAATTTATTATCATAGAGCAGTCATTTTTTATATAGCGACTGAAAAAATTGCGCAGAAAAAACGAGGACAAAGCAAAGACAAGACAAGGACGAGCGCTAGCTCACAACTGAAGGTTTATTCCGAAACACATGCAGATATAAACCGGAAAAAACAAAACGAACCATACCAATCTGACATCAAGAACATCACATGTCACCCCCTGTGTACCCCAGCGATTTTGCCAAAAAGCGGAACTCCCTATCAGAGAAGCGGACGGAAGTCTGGCTGACGCATGTATCTCCGCTGATACGCATAGAAACGCTTCCATGAGATCTCGCACAAGTTGGCCTGAACAGAATTGTTGCTTTGTCAAAGAGCGTTTTACACTGCAGCTTCTTATCACCTGCATCATAAGTGCGGCACAAGTGCGGCACCAGTGCGGCGACAAGTGGGGACAACCTCCCCAAACATTGCCGCACTTGTGATGCAGGAGATAAGCTGTTCTGTTCAGGCATAGGGACCAACTTGTGCGGGAACTCATGGAACTCAGGGGGTGAAATGTGATGTTCTTGATGTCAGATTGGTATGGTTCGTTTTGTTTTTTCCTGTTTATCTGTGCATGTGTTTCGGAATAAATATTCAGTTGTGAGTTAGCGCTCGTCCTTGTCGTGTCTTTGTTTTGTCCTCGTTTTTTCTACGCAATTTTTTCAGTATGCATATCAACCAACTAGCCCAACTTTCTGCTCTCATAAGTTTATATAGCGATATTATTTCCACAACGTGACGCGTTTATTTTAGGGGCTCCGCATGTTGCTACTGAATATAGAACACACTGAGAAGTTTGGAGATATCTCATCGCGCTTGCTTGCGTTATTTGCTTTGAATAAAAAATTAGAACGCCAACACTGGACACCTTATAAGAAATTACAGCTATAAATTCTCTAAGAATGCTTCTTTTCTTTACGGCTTAGTTTCTAAGTATCATCACTTGAGTGAGTAAGCATCGTAACCAGAATTGGTGCTGTAGTTATAGTCCATGTAATTATTTTTATTAAGCAACGGCTCATTTTAGATTCCGCGTTGAGAGCTGCCGTTAAAGCCCATAAATGATTAAGAATTTAAATGCGGCAACTTTTCTTATTATCATGGAAGCTCGTTGAAGAATGATGTCGTCAATAGGTTTTGCTAGCGATTTCCTTTTTCTGTTCGTAGACTACTCATTTCAGCTGCTTTGTTGACTCACGGCGCCAACCGGCGCCTTTCCCCCGTTTCGTAAGAGTGTCAATCGTCTGATCATGCGCTCACAAAGTTCGCAACTTCGCCGGTGGCCTTTGGCTCTAGTTAGCAGATTTCGCTTCCTCACTGTTGAAGGCCACACCATCAAGAGGACAGATCCGCGAGCCATGGCTTCTTCCGATGAGTGGCACACCCACAGACAGTGTTAAAGAAACGGGTTTATTCCAGGTCAGCAAAAGCTTCCACACAGCACAACATGAAGCATAAGGGCGGGGCAGAGCATGCATTCTGCAGGGTGTAGAGGGCGCAATGTTATGGTTACACCAAAACGGGCGTTTGCATCGGAAAGTTAGAAAACGAAAACGCACCGACGTAGGAATTGAACAATGCGACACAAATAAGGGCTCAAAGCGGGGCATGGAACATCACTACCCATGTGGATTCATTCACATCAAACATCTGTTCAGTACCGCTTCCATCTTGTAATTTCAACCTTGTGAAGTGCCATCGCGTCGTCCATGCAGTACATCGCGAAGGCTGGCGCTCGCCTCCAATCGCTGCACTGTGCTGAACATGGAGGAAGGAAAAGAGAGGAGAGGCCATCACGTGACATTTTGTGAAGCCGGAAATCAGCTCGGCGCCATCTTGTCCGGGCTGACGTCATCGTGTAAGTCCCGCCCTCGATTACTGCGCGCGCGTTTCAAAGCCAACGAAGGAGCGTGCTACCGCATGGGCACAGATCCCCGCGCTGGTGGCGCTTGGCTGCTTGCCGGCCGGTTTAGGGTGCCCTATGCCGGTGTTCGTCAGCGGAAAAGTTAATAAAGCGAAAATACCCGTGTGAGACAGGCGGCTACTTTCAGTTACTGCTTCGTACTGCGTCGTCTCCGCGCCGTCTCCAACTGCTCGGCCCTGGTCACAATTAGTAGCAGCCGAGAAAAATACTTATCTCAGCTCTTGCAAGCGCGGGAAGTGGCCTTCGCTTTCAATTACTGCGGTGCCCCCCCCCCCCCCCCCCCTCTGGCAACGCCCGTCCCTTGGGCTCTGAAGTTGAAGGCTGCATTCGATGAAACTAGTATACTTGCTTGTTTAGCTCAGCGCTCGAAATTAGCCGCGAGCCTGTTACTTTCTTGGCCATTTTTCATTGCCGCTGACAGCTGTCAGTGAAGTTTTGTGTATATCTGTCTCATATAGCTAGTGTTGCTTCTGGCGTTTCATTCTTCGTGCTCATGGTACATGTGCTCTGACAGGTGACCTTTTCACGTGTGTATGTGTGTGCATATATATATGAGTTACGACTTTTTTTTCTGATTAACCTGCCCCAGTTGTACATCGGCATCATCGGTGAGCCCCAGTTGTAGTCGCCAGGGGGCGCCAGGGAGGTGTTTCGGTGTCAGAACATCCCCCCAAAATGTTCTGAGCTCTACATCTCCCCCCCCCCCCACACACACACATTTGCATTGATATAGTAAATGTGGAAACGAAAATAAGAGTGCCCATTTATTCTTCACCCTCGCACGTCGTATGGCACTCCTTTTAATTCTAGGCACAGTTCACCCCATTATTAACAGACCTTTTTACGTCAGTTTACTTTTTCATCCTTTGCATTCTCCTCAAATGAATGTATCGCGAAAATAAAAAGTGCTTTTTTTTAAAGGACCTGCAGCCGAGCGCAGGTTTGCATGTATGGGGTTGAAGTTTTGACAAATGTCATTTGTTTGCAGTTGATGACTTTGTTATAGAGCAGAAGCTTTTGTGTTGTTGTATATGATGTGAATTGTAAATAGCCACGTTTTTTCGTGCGAGTTGTTTTTTGTGAGAAAATAAATGCTTTTTACAAATGAAGTTCTCGGCATCCTGTGTGCATTCGTATCTTTATGTAGATATTGCAGCGAACAAAACTAACCCTTCGCCTTTATTAAAGAAAAAAAATCCCTAAGGTATTGTTTAAGCGCAGGGTCTGTTTTCATTTTTACCGGCGGCGTATAACAGGAGCGTGCAAGCATGCAAAGCGAGCGCAGCGGCTTCCTTTAAAATATCGCCCTCCACCCATGTCATGGCCCCCGCTGCTCACACAAGCGCAATCGCGAAAAACGAAAATAGTTACACTAACACCAGTGACGATCACTAGAGCGTTGCAAGAGCACGCCTAATAGCAACGAGGTTTCACTGCCGATGGAAACGGGAGCGCGAATGGCACACGCACACTGCACGCACAGGACGCGAAACGTCCGCGCAATACGCCGACGACCTCTCTAGCGCTCGGCGTATTGAATCACTGGTGAACGACCAGCGCGAGTGCTCCTCAGTAAGCAGCGGTGGTCTCCCGACGGCTCCGAGCAGTGACGCAGTTGACGAAATGCCCGTGCGATCGTGGTCGAGCGCGTTGAAATCAATGCACGCAACAACGAGAGTTTTGCAGCGAATTCCGCCTGAGATATGAGTGAACGGCGCCAACGTAAGCTTGTGAGCACGATCAAAAACAAACTCGAGCAGTTGAGAAAAGTACGCCGCACCACAACTGCTACGCCGCGGTCGTCTGCTACATGTCTGCTACCGCCCGGCTTGCAAGCAGCAACTACGACGCCGTTGCTAAGCTGCCCCGGACTAGGTGGCCTCCCGATCGCGAAAAAAACCACGTGATTTCCTCCACATTTTTCTCCCATGGTGTTGTGTGGAAAGGGCCTCTCCTCTCTTTTTCCTTCCTCCATGGTGCTGAAGCTGCCTCCGGCCCAAATCCACCGATGCACCGCTTACGGCGCTTTTATCAAGTCTCGTCGCCGCGGCGATTCCACGCCACACACCGCGAGAAACTTGACTCATACGCTGTTGAGCTGCGCACGCTGGCACCTAGATGGCGTGAGAGCAGCGCGAGAGCAGCGCGGGAAGTTTGAATAGCAAAATGAGGCAAACTGCACACACTTTACAACCTCGTTCATGTTCTCATATCTGCTGTTTTGATTTCACAAATCTTAGTATCAGTGTCGGGATTATTTTCTCTACATCATACCGGAGAAATTGACACTTGTCACTAAAGACAACTCGTATATAATCCGAATATCAATTTTGGGGCGTGTTCGTATTAAATAACTTGCAAAATACGTGGGGAGGAAGATAATCTTGCTCACTTACTACAGGTTGAGGTCGATAGAAGAAGTCCTCGCCCACGCCTCTAGTGCATCGCGGGTGATGAAGTAAATCTAATAAAAAATAAAATAAAGGGGCATAGTGCCAAGAAAATAAATCACTTTCAATAAAGATGACAAGGAGAAAGGTTCAGTAGATGAAAGGAGGAAAGGGAGGGGACTGGAATAGTTAGCGAAACACGTCAGCCCGTTCGCCTCCCCCCCCCCCCCCCCATCCACCGGTTAAGAATAAAACGTGTGTTTGCGTCCTGAAACTGTGCTCTGGTTTTTAGTTAAAATAGACTAGAACCTTTCGTCACAAGTGGCACTGTGAGCTAAAGTGGAAGCCTTCCTCACTGCTGTAGGCGAAAGAACAGGTATGTGACATCACCGATGCCTGCAGCACAACAAATTTGGCCACGTGAGAAACAACCGTGCTTATGTAGTGCTGCGTATATGCGCAGGGAATGGTGTATATGTCTGTGGAATAGTTAATTGCTTGAAATTCCGTATCATTTTATCAAGAAAAATATAGCCCACAAAGTCGTAAAAATTGTCAGACCAGAAAAACTGTTCATGCTGTGTTTTAGAAATAATTTGTTGAAGTGGCTAAACTCTGCCAAGAACTTACATGACCTACGACAACACTGACTGGTTAAGATAAGCTACCTCTCATTACACTTTGTCTCAACCCAAGTATGTAAAAGTCGAGGAATTCGTGAACTATCAGAACGTTAAACGGCCAAAAAATTCTATTAAATGTAGCAAGCGTGTGAAATTTCCTCAGTTCTCATTGTTCTATTGCAAGTCTTTATAAATACCAGCGCATTTATCTTAGCGAACACTACAAGGACAGCCGCGCTAGGAATAATTCAAGGCGTGCGCCTTCCTTGAACGCGTCAGCACAAACGATAAAAGGTGCGATAGATGACGCCAGGGGAGCTGTCGAGGTACGAGCACGAAGTCGAAGCGCGGCAACTTTAAACCGTAAAACAAGGAAAAAACACTCTTTCATGAAGCCCGTTATATACCAAAATGTTGTGTGCGCTCAAATGAATAAACTTTCATTAGTAATTAGTGTACGCCCACATTTCCCTCATATCAGATGGAGATCTGCCTTTCTTACTGCAGCCGACCTATTCTCTGTAGCAGTAAATTTTGATATACGAGCTACGTGCTCATCTACAGTGGCTTCATGTGCAGTATTTGTCATAAATATACACAGCCCAAGGGATTTCCTTCCAAGCCGTGTATCGGAGCTCTTAAGCACAACTGACACTTCCAAGCACAGGAGAGTTGAGGATTTATGTTCCTCCACACTTTGTGAGATTAAGGTCCTGAGTATGCAAGACAAGCCGCTATTCAGGGCCCAGAAATAGACCGCTTGGGCTGCATACTTTTCGCAGAGACTGTACTAATACCTTGGGCTCCGGAACGGTGCTGGTAAATATAAAACGAACTGAGACGTCAAGTGTTATTATATCCCTCTTGCTTACATTCGTTCCTTTGAAGACAAAACTCGTACATGGACATCCTGTTGGGACTGGGTGTCCGAGCCAAGGAACGGTCGAGGCGACGGTGAGTAATAGGACGTTTATGTACAGTATGTACAAGGGCTTTTACATGATACAAGGGTCAAGAGCACCACGGGCGAGCACAAAGAAGGGCGGCCCCGGCGGCGAGCGTAGCTCCGGCGTGATGGCTCTTCTGCTGCCCGTCTGCTGCTCGGGTTCAGCGCGGCTCCGTTTTTATAGCCGCTGGTAACGGTTACGGCAGCCAGCCGTTCAAATCCTCCAATCACTGGCCACCGTTCAAATTAGACCAATGGTCGAGAGCCGGCCAGCGTCGGAGGAGTTCGCACCGACGGAGAGGAGGAGAGGAGGAAGGGTCCGTGTCGGCGCCGCGGCGGCGGGATGAGTCACGCTGCATGTCGCGACTTGTCCGAGAAAGTCTGGGCCTGCTTTGAGCGCCGGCGGGCGCGCAGCGCTGGTTTAGACAGGCCCGCCAGCGAAATGTGGGCGTCGGCACTACAGCACCACCGCCGCCAGACAATGCGCCACGAAGACGAGCTACTTCCGCGTGGCTCGGATGCGGGGCGCGCTCGTACGCCAGGCTCCTCCAAGTTCTCGTCCGGTGTTCAGCCGCAGGTAGCTCCAGGCTCCTTTCCATGAACAGGTCCCGCTCGTCAGGACAGGATCACTGCTCCGCAGCTTTGTCGCCCAGGTGACTGGATCAGCTTCGCTCGGTCCTTCGGAAGAGCTTGCTTCACAGCATCAGTCGTTGATCGTTCTGCATGTTGCCAAGAACCGACCGACAACAGGCAACACCCAACACGAGCAAGTGCCCTCCGTCACCCGTCAATACACCAGACTTAAAGTCTCAAATCTCTGTTGGCTACATTTCTGTCCCCTTTTTGTTCCCTCTCCAACAAGAGACGCATGTGGGATACGAGAACTTGAAAGTAATTAACTCAAACAAAGTGTCAAACACATGAAACACTCGGAATGAAATGAATGCAAAATAAATTCGCTCTCTTGAGATCACTCGGCCAGAACACACAGCTGAGGCCACAAATGAGGACATAAATTTTTCCCCGATCTACGAGCGAACTTAAAACAGCTGTTCGCGAAGAGACAAAATGTAGGTCACGAGGAGGCGAAGCCAGCCTTGCCTACAACACACGGCTTAGTGCGTCTACGTTCGCGTTTTCCTCGCTTCTAACGGACGGTAAACGACACCCGCTACAGCGGAAACTAGTGACTCTGCCTCTTTCGCTGTGCTGCGCTTTTCTCTCTCTCTCTCTCTACTACCGTGGTAGCTAACGTCTCTGCCTCTTTCGCGGTAGGCGCGCTTTTCTTTCTCTCTCTACTACCGCGGTAGCTAATGTCTCTGCCTCTTTCGCGGTATACGCGCTTTTCTTTCTCTCTGTACTTGTCTTTCCAGTTTCTACGGGAGCTACAGTACGAGAGCGATTCGCTTTCATAGACTGGCAACTTGTCCCTTTCTTTGCGCTTCGCGCGCCAGTCGCGACGTCCCATAGCGAGTGCGCAGCGCTTCCGATGGGACCGTTCTTTCTTTCTCTCTGTTCGTGGGGGCAAGTCAGACCTTGCACGAGTCTTGACTTTCTCGCGCATCTGTTTGCCTTTCCGCTCGGTGTGTAGTTCGCCTCTACACGGCCTTTTGATTTTACGCCTACTAAGTGGCGTCATTTCGAATCGTGGCTTTCTATCGCGATAAATGTGCTTGGCTGAGCGCTTAGACGGTTTCTTCTTGGAAATTTTCTTGCCCCTGTCACTGCGGCCTCGTACAATCTTTCGCTCTTTGAGCCGTACACGCGCTTTCCTTCCGCGCACGTGACGCTTTCTATGGGAGCGCGGTTTCTCCCGTGAATGCAGCGGAAAGCGAGAGCCCGCATGAGAGCACGTGCCTTTGCGCGTCTTGCTCTCTCTGTGCTGGCGGCAAGATTCACACTTGTCCCGCTCCTTAATTTTTCGCCTCCCGGGCAGCGCTCTCTTGAATCTCGGTTTGGTGCCTTGGTGCACTTTTCCGCGCGAATGTTTGCACAATTTCTTTTTGCAGTTTATTCTACTGCCCAGACCTATGTGCCCCGACACACTTATGCGCTTCGCTTTGCGCGATAGTAATGCCTCGCACATTTCTTTAGCTCTGGTTCTGACGCTAGTTTCAGGGCTGACAACGTGACTGACTTTACTGAAGTCATTTTGCCGGCGACGCTGGCGCTTCCGATGGTGGAAACCCGTTTTCGCGCGTTTGCCCTTTCTCTCTTTTCGTTGGCGCCTGTCTTTCTTATGCCTGCCTTTCATCTTTCGGCGGCGCCACTCTTTCTTTTGCCTGCCTTCCATCGTCTTTCGGTGACAGCTCTCTCTCTTGAGCTTGCCTTTACTGTCCTTTCGGCGGCAGCACTGCTTGTCTATCACCTTGTGGTGGTAGCTCTCTTTTCGGAACTGGCTGTTACCTTCCTTCCGGTTGCAGCTTTCTTTCTTGTGCTTGCCTTTCATTTTCTCCTGAGAAAGCACATGCTGCTTTCGTCGCCTAGGTTCCTGTTCTCTGACAATGTCACTATGATTCTCAGCCGATTCACGTGCGCTACCTAAATCAGACCTGTCTTTGGCGCCTTTACTAGCGTCCTCCAGACTGAGTTCTTCCTCGTCAGCCTCTAAGAGTGCACATTCGTCCTCATCTTTCTCGGACGGGCTGACGTCTACAGCCCCCATGTCGTCTGGAAGGTTCTGTTCTCTACTGTCGTCCAGCACCTTAGTTTCTTCAGGCGCAGACGAACCAGTGTTTTCAACTGACATGAGTGATGGTATACAGCTCTCGTCATGCTCCTGACGCGTTTCAGCCAATTTCGGATGAGGGTCGGCTCTGCACTCAGTCGCGGTGTTCCCGCTGCTGCAGCTGCTTTCAGGAATGTCGTAAAGCTCAGAGCAGTGCGAAAGCACGGGACTCGTTTCGCATTCCTCGCCAGAGACACTAACGCACATCTCGGCGTCCGCAAACTCTACGTGCGCCTGCTTCCGTTGATCGTAAGTGTCGGGTTTCTGCATTTCTGCCGAACGCGCTGCACAACACGGGGTGCCGACCTCATCTACTTCGCTTGCGTCGGCGCAGGCGTTTTCATTCATGTCCAGACGGACGTCCTCTCTGCCCTGTTCGGCAACTTCTCCTGCTTTCGACACGCTAGGAGATTCGCTTTCCGGTAACTCCGCCACGATTTCAATGGGCGAGACCTCTGTAAATGCATCGTCCGATGCTGTGACTACCTTATCCGATGGCATAGAGGTTTTCTCTGCGAATGCGGGACAATTCCCACTGTTACAGCAGCAGTTACATCTGCCAAGCACGGACTACGTTCCTCTGTGCCGCACTGGCAGCTCTGCTCTACAGCTACGCACTCTACCTCTCTGTCACGATCATCCGACCCTTCAGCATTTTCGAGCCACTCTAAAATGTCGGCTTTAAACTGGTAGGGAAAATCGTTAAACGATGGGGTGCTATTCTCTCGCAGGTACCTTTGGCGAAGGTCCAGCGGTGACACGTTATATCTCGTCAGTAAGAAGCTTTTCAGCTCATCGTAGTCCGCCAAGCCGTCGTCGAACAGGCGCTTGACGACGTCATACGCTTCGCTGGAAAGCAGGGCTACCAACTTCTGTGCCCAACCATTCCGCTCAACGCGCTTTCTCTCGCAGACGCGCTCGAACTCCGCCAAATATTTCGCCATATCTTCGGCGATCACGAAGGGCTGCGGCCTGTCTCTCAGCTGATGACCGTTGGTCTTACGCAGAGCGAACAATGTTCTATCTCTCTCATAAAAGATCTCGTGTGCTTCAAACTCCAGGTCCATCAGTTTGTTAGCGCGAGCACGTCGTTTATTGTGAAGCTGCCTTTGTTTTTCTGCCTCCTCGCGC
The DNA here is from genome assembly GCF_055824585.1 of Amblyomma mixtum. Taxonomy (NCBI): domain Eukaryota; kingdom Metazoa; phylum Arthropoda; class Arachnida; order Ixodida; family Ixodidae; genus Amblyomma; species Amblyomma mixtum. The sequence goes on from NC_143020.1 coordinate 12,236,532, forward strand.
TCACGGCGTTTTTCGGCCTCCTCGCGCTCACGGCGTCTTTCGGCCTCCTAGCGCTCACGGCGTTTTTCGGCCTCCTCGCGCTCACGGCGTCTTTCGGCCTCCTCGCGCTCACGGCGTCTTTCGGCCTCCTCGCGCTCACGGCGTCTTTCGGCCTCCTCGCGCTCACGGCGTTCTGTGATCTCTTCCCAGGCCTCATTGGCTTCCTCAGCCGTTACATTCTCCTTTCGCATGATCTCAAGAATCGCATGCTTTCGTTTTGCGGGGCCCAAATCAATGCCCAACTCTTCACAAATTTCGATGAGTTCCTTCACTTTGAAGTTCTCCATCGCTCACAATAGCCTCTTGTAGTTTGCCCTTTTCTTAGAATTCCCTTGCCGTTCACTACTATAGCGCTACTAGTATGACACGCGCAAGTAATTCTTTCCAAAACGCCTCGTTTACTCCCTCTGCACCAGCTTTCGTTTCAAAGCGCTCCGACTTGGCTCGAAACAGCAAAGCTCTCCTACAGTGCTACACACACAGCCCTACTCTAGACTACAATCACGTGTGCTAGAGCAGTCTGGCGAATTGAGGGGAAAACATCAGGCACTCACCGCGCCGAGGTAGCTGACGCCGGTCGATCCCGCAGCTGCCATCCACTGTTGGGACTGGGAGTCCGAGCCATGAAACGGTCGAGGCGACGGTGAGTCAAATGACTTTTATGTACAGTATGTACAAGGGCTTTTACATGATACAAGGGTCAAGAGCACCACGGGCGAGCACAAAGAAGGGCGGCCCCGGCGGCGAGCGTAGCTCCGGCGTGATGGCTCTTCTGCTGCCCGTCTGCTGCTCGGGTTCAGCGCGGCTCCGTTTTTATAGCCGCTGGTAACGGTTACGGCAGCCAGCCGTTCAAATCCTCCAATCACTGGCCACCGTTCAAATTAGACCAATGGTCGAGAGCCGGCCAGCGTCGGAGGAGTTCGCACCGACGGAGAGGAGGAGAGGAGGAAGGGTCCGTGTCGGCGCCGCGGCGGCGGGATGAGTCACGCTGCATGTCGCGACTTGTCCGAGAAAGTCTGGGCCTGCTTTGAGCGCCGGCGGGCGCGCAGCGCTGGTTTAGACAGGCCCGCCAGCGAAATGTGGGCGTCGGCACTACAATCCCTCTTGCTTACATTCGTTCCTTTGAAGAGAAAACTGGTACATGGACGTTGGTCACCTTACCCGATATTATAACTGTGAATGCCGTAACAATTTTTTTACAGGTTGGTTTCAGACTGGCATGGCTTGAGGGAGAAGACATCATACAAACAATTGCTGCTCTAGTCACAGTCCATATAACTATTTTTATTAAGCAAAGTCTCAGTTTATTTCATGATATTAGTGTTCATTCCTGAGATGGGGGTTAAAATTTGCAAGAATTAAGAAATCAAATGCAGAATCTTCTATTACTTTCGTGGAAGCTAGTTGAGGGAGGATGACGTCGCAATGTTTATCTCGCAAATTGCTTTTTATATATGTGGAATGCGAGTTTCATCAGTTCTCTGGCTCACAGCGTAAACGCGCGCTTTTCACCCGCTTGCTGAAAGCGCACACAGTAGAAAACTTCGCCGGAGGCGTTTCCCGCCGCCAACCAAGTTTTTTTTTTCCTCACCTTTTACATCCTCGCAGATACTCGTGCATAAGGCGGTATTTTTTCTGCGACCTACTTCAAAATGGCGACGTTATTGCCTTCACGTAATACTAAACATATGTGGCCTCAATACCCGCGTATGCACGGTTTTATCTTGTTTATAGATACGTTGTGTTCTAAATAAAAAAATCAGTTGTTATTCTGCGCTGTGCTTGCCTTGCCTGTTGTCCGTCGTCTTTCGCGCTGCATTTCAATATGGGAATTCATAACCAACTCGCCCAGCATTCCGTGCTTCAGGACTTATTTCGTCGCAGAAGAAAAATTACACAGCATCCGAATGTGCTTTAGGGTACATGTTTCTTATTAACTGAAAAAAGATGCGTCGAAAAAGATTATCCTCTATCACATGTGAGCTGGAATAGTTCACCAAAACATGCCATCAGAAAAGAAAGAGAGAAAAATCGCGAGACAGGGCCCGTGTATGCGCCATAAAATTGTATTGTAGTTTTTAACAGGAAAAAAGCATTGAAGGTTCCATGAGAGGTGCAACTCTCATAAAGGGAGGGAGACTTACCGCTGTAGGCGACGCAATGGGCGGATCATAATGACCGACCATCGATGACTAAACTCCACTGGTCGTAAAATATCCAGAAAAGCACAGGTGTGCCCTAGAAGTGGCTCGACATCCTTCCGATACGAATACTTCATATTTAATAAACAGTAACTAATATGAGAAGTCGCTCAATATGAAAAGTTTATTGCAGCTTATATTCACTTCAACAGGTAAGTTACGAAAAATCACTGGGCGATAAAAGTTTGAATACTGTTAATTTCTATGTTTTGAAGCTTCCCATGACAGGGCTGGGCAAGATACTTCAAAATAGTATCTTCGATACGATACTCGATACCTTTGAAAATGGTATCTCCGATACAGATACAAGATACAGCACCGAAATCAATTTTCGATACAGATACTCGATACTGTATCTTCGATACTTCGATACATCACTAAAATATCAAATATAATACAGGTTATATTACGACTAACAAAGTTTACATGACTGAAATCACTGTCTAATAATTCCGGTAATATAATTGGAGAACTTAGGAAAGGTACGCGTGGTTTCTGTAACCTTTAGTGTATTTCTATGGAGCACTTTTCCTGAAAGGACTTATAAATGAATCCGACCGCATGGATCTGTTGAAGCTCCGCTGTTTGCGCAGTTGCCCTTGTTAGAACTTTAATTTGGACTAAAGGCATATACCAGGTGTCCCAGCTAAATGTAACCAAGCTTTTAAAAAACACGGGGTGTCCTAGCCGTCTGAAACCAAATGAGGGTTGTTTAGAGTCGCGTGACCTAGTCCGTAGTATTTTTTTCATTCTTCAAGGTTGACTAATTAGTTAAGCTTAATTAACTAACTTTTTATTTATTGACTTCAGGAACAAAGTGTCAATGGAAAAGTTGTAGGAACAAAGTGTCAATGGAAAAGTTGTAGATCGCTTCGAGAAACAGCTTACTGAGACATTTGCAGCAAAGTAATATTTACGCAAAGTAGTTTTTTTACCGCCCTTTAACCATAACCCGCACAATAAGAAAAAGCTTCCACATGACAACTGTGCCACTTCGACGTCCCAAGACGCGCTTTAAAGAATAAAATCCGTTTTTTTCTGAAGTCGTCTCCTTTTATGAGACTTTGGGTGCACATTGGGGCAGAGAAGTGAGCGAGCAGCTGGTCACGTGATAACTTTCTTTTAAGGCCAATAAATGAAGCTACGTAAATCGTAACTCGACGGAAACAGCAGTACTAGCGATTTTTCGAGGAGATCTAAAACTTTTGCATTGACATTTTCTTCCTGAAGTTAATAATTAAAAAGGTAGCTAATTAAACTGAACTAATTAATTAACTTTTAAGCGCGAAAAAAATACTCAAGACTAGGCCACGTGACTATGAATAACCCTGAGTTGGGTTCACTGCATGACTCGGACACTTCGCCTTTTTTAAAAGTTTGGTTACTTTTAGCTGGGACACCCGGTATATGTTGAAGTGTTCGCTTCCGTAAGCAGCCTAGCGAAAAATCATTTAACTCAAAGTTTCTCATACGAACCAATCTGTGAGCACTTGGCTATATGAATAAACCTGAAGCGTTTTCTGTTTTCGGTTCGATACTATAGAGTACTTACCCGATGGCCTGTTCCTTTGATCAAACTAAATGATGCAAGCTCCGTGCGCTTGGGAACCGAACAGTTATTTTGCCAGTACTGCGATAACAAACTTCTGATGCTGAAACTATTCTTGAAAAGCTGGAATTAAAACAACAACAAGTAAAATGGCTGAACGTTTTTATTAGGCTAAAGGTATTTTCTCGAACCGCCGGTCCGAAAGAGCCCCGCGATGTGGGCGCGCTATAAGGGAGGCAAATGAAAAAAGCCTCTCTACAGGAGCAGACGAGCACGTCGCAGTATTATACTTGACGAAGGCGCCTCTTATCAGTGGATAAGAAAGAAGCATAGCCACATCAACTCGAGGATCTTGTAAATAATTGAGAAACTGAAGCTTCACTAACGCCTTCTGAGAGCTACGGCTGGTTATACCGCTTGTCTCTTCAAATGAAAAGAATGCGTCAGCTGACGCATTTGATGCTGCTGGCGCCGATAATCCCACTGCCTCGCGTGCGGAAGAATGCGCGGCTTGTGTTGTGCTGACATAGTCGACAACAGCTTCTTCTGTAAGCTTCTGAGCATGACGGCGGAAGTCTTCCATTTCTGCTGGCAACCACGGCAACTTGAAATAGCGGTGTAGAACAGCAGCAACTGTTGCCTCTTCTGCACTCGGTTTCATCTTCAAAAGATGGTCAAACCTGCGGGTGAATCCATTCCTAACTCCGAGAAACGCTGATCCAGAAGTGGTAGCTTGGGAGTGAGCTAAAAATCAGCGAAGGTGCTGCCGCCCGTCTTGTACTACCGCCTGAGCGAGCGCTTTTACAGGTTTTTTTTTGTATCGAGTATCGTAAAATACACGATACACTAAAAATGTATTTTTGATACCGATACTCCGATACTCTAGTTTTCAGCACGCGATACCTAATACCGATACACAAAATGTATCGAAAGCTAGTATCGAAGATACATGTATCTTCGATACTGCCCATGACTGTCCCATGATCGACCAGTTTTGTTCGCCATTGAGAGGCAAAATAAGATAAGTAAAATATTTTCCTATCTTCTTTTGCCTCTAAGTGGCGAATAAAACTAGTCGCATTTGTGTTTAACTAGTCGCATTTGTGTTTGTCATTTTTGGCTATGCCATAGCTAACAATGGCCGGCGCGTTCGCTGCAACTTGCCCCGTCACGCCTGCAGACTGGCTCGCGCGGGCGCCGCAAGCACCGTTGACATATCGGCCTGCCGGCGCATCGAGGTCGTCGCGCCTTGCCAGCAGCTGATTTCGTTCGCTCAAGCCACGGTCGAGAGCAGCACACTCGTGGCGCGCGAATACACTAGTCACGTGATTTTTTTTTGTATTTCGCGGGCTTTCTTTAGAGCTGGAAAAAAGATACATGCGAAGTTTTTGTTATCGCAAATAAGTGGAATGGAGATTTCTGAAGGTGCTCTCCAACTTTGCTATTCACAATTAATGCCTAAAGTCAATATTAGGCGTTTAGAAAAAGTATCTTAATTGCTAACTAATTAATTGCAAAACAAAATATTGCCCATGATGCGCAAGCCGCTTGGTAGAAGTATGTAAGTGGTTTCCTTCGCCGAACTCAAATATTTTATTTTTTAACCCTTGGCTAAAGTTAGCGTGGACGCCCTGTAGAATATCCTAAATATTACTCTAGCCCTCACATCCAGTGAATCAAAATACCTTAGTTGGTTGGATGAATTGAGAACGAAAAAAAGAAAACTCATATATATTCTTTCGTCTGTCGTTAACTCCAGAAGAAAATTGTTATATGGATACATTTTCTCCTTTTATGCGTTAGGCCTTCAATAAGAACGAAGAAAATTAGCGAAGGAGACCTGCAGTCTTTTTCGTAGAAAGTCCTTGAGGGCGTCTCGAACTTTCTAAGGAGGGGCACTTATCTCCAGGGGCCACGCACTCATCTCTGCTGATAACAGATGCAGTTTTCCGTAACTGTGTTCCACGAACTGTGAACTATAAATAGTTTTTCGGGTTGCACGGCCTGTGCAGCCACACACACGACTCACTCGCAAGGAACGTTCACGTCTGAATTTTGCCTTTCACTGTGGACCTGATCTACGGGTAAGTAGGGCTGTTTCTTTTTCCATGTGTCTTCCCGACGGCTGTATATTTCGTGCGACTTCGGATTTAGTCTCTCCATTCAGCCAAGCCACAAGCTCTTTCTTGTAACAACCAACCAACTCTTGGCCGGCATCGAACGGTGTCACAGAAAAATAAATGTTATGCTGGTTCTTTTCGTATTTTCAGACTTGAGTGAGGCTAGACACTGTACCCCAAACATCCAGTAAGGCGAACTACTTTAGTAATACGTGAACGCAAATTAACGTAGGTGATTGCACAATGCACTGAAAGGCCTATTAATTGGGCTAATGCAGCTTACTCTAACTCAAAATGTTCTGTACTAGGAGTTAATTTCGTCATGTCGTCGCGCCGCTTTAACCCGTGTCGCTCGAACATGTGACAGGAAGGGAACTGGACAAACAAATCTCAATTTGAGATTTCATCCTCAGAAAAAGCTTCATCAGCAAAGAATCGGCACGAGCGCTGTAGGTAAACAAAAGTGTTTCTCAGATTAAGGGGAGACGTGTGAAACAAAATGGCAAATGTGATCAAAATTTTTGACTAGTCGTTTTATGTTTCTGTTGTCCTAACACACAGGTCCTCACCTGTCTCGCCACGAAAATTGTAGTGAGAAGTGCAGTAGAAATTTACAATGGCTCGTCTTTTTAATTGGTGGTTGTAGAAAATTGAGAGCGTGTCTTGCTTCTGTTATCCCGGCGCATCGTGAATCCCTCCGGAGGAGGAGGAAGAACATTTATTTCCACCGAATATGGCGAGGCAGCCACCTCCGGGTCCGCACGCAGGCGTACGGGGAGGCAGTCTGTCGCACCGCGGCCGGAGGACATCCGATCCCGTCTAGGAGAAGCGGTCTTCAGCCTCGGCCGCCAGGCGGACGGCGAAGCGCTCAGTTTTTCGTCGGAGTTTCTCAGCGTGGTCTCCCATTCATCGCTAGTTTTAATCGCGTTGTGCCCTGGGGCACGAACGCATCTCCAAATTATGTGATCTAATGTTGCCACGTGGCCGCAAAATTTACAAATTTCGGTTTCTACACCGTCCCTCTTCCGCCCTCTGGCACCCGTCCAACTCCTCCACAGGGGCGAGAAGAAATTTCGAGCTTGGAGTCTTCTCCAGTCGTACGACTCCTTTTTACTCAGGGTTCTATCCGGTGGCGGTTATATACTCCGGTCTTTCTTTAGATTTTCGGTTACATCCCTAAACGTACCAATACTTTCTTTGCTTTTAGATGATGTTGTGGAGGCGTCCGCAGCACCCCGAGGTAATGAGGAGCGGGCGAGCATGTGGGCAGCCTCGTTGCCGGCGAGACATCTGATCTATCCTCTTCACTAAGTTGTGCATCTTTGAAAATTCCGGCGGGATTGCAGGTTAAAAGCTATACCTGCAATCCCGCCGGAATTTTCAAAGATGCACAACTTAGCGAAGAGGATAGATCAGATCTTCTGCTGGTTGTTATGCTGCGTTTTCCTAAACAAAAGGAAGTGCCTATGAGGGAGTACACTTCACCCTTAATTTTTTCAGCCATCGCTTTTTCTGGAATATATAGATCACTAATTTCTTCGGCACATGGCAATAAATGACAGCGGATTCATTCTCTTCGTGCCCAATGAATCGTTAGACGTTGCGAGTGCACCAAAACTCCTGTTTTTTCTATGTACAAGTGCAATAGTTTTTGAAATATTCTATTTTTTCCAAGGAACGGTTTAAGGTTGAGTTTTCGGGATGCGTATGTAGTTAGGATGCATATGTAGTTTAACTTTTACTTGCCTCAGTGTTGTGCTTATAAAAAATAACCAACAGCTCCATTGCTCACAACAGGGCTTTGTGAGCGTGCTGAAAAAATAACGCGCACTTTATCTTTAAGTGTTTAAACTTCATGGAATGTCTTGACAAGATTATTAATTATAATCACTAAATGTCTATACGAGCTGGGTGAAAATAAAAAAAAAAGTTCCCAAGTAAGGTAAAAAAATAAATAAAGATTTTAAATTTAGGTTGCGTCAAATGTATAACAAACGAAAACAGTCGTAATTGCTGTGCTTCCCCCCCCCCCCCCCCCCCGAGCGGTTGTGTTAAATAAATGGTTTTTTCCTTACTATCCCAAACAGCGATGAAATGCAGCCTTAAGTCAGCGTTCGCGTAGCATAGGAGGTTATAGAGGGAGATAAATAAGAACTGCTTTTCTGCCTGGCGGTAAACACGGCGTTCGGTTTCAATTGCCGGCCGCATTCGCCTCTACGCAGACAGACAAAGTAGTGTGTGCAACTAAGGGAAAGAAGTAAAGATAATAGCGCCCAGCCCACGCCGCCTTAGGCACGACAGGTTGAAATCAATATCAGATATTGAGAGTAAATAAAATTTCGTTGAGAAGGAAAAAAAAAGGGAGGGGTATCCATCATCAACATTCCACAGCCAAGACAGGAGCCCCAGTTCAGCGGAATTTATTTCAAGATTGGAGCTATCTTACCGTAATGAGATATTTCTTTTGATTTTCTTGATTAACTATTAATGATGGCTGAAATAACATGCATTTCGCAGTGTTTCATGCTAAAGACATGATTTCTTGAGCATCTTGACTGGCAATTCTTCATTTCAAGTTCCGGGCTCTATGCTTGTAGGGCATCTTGCCAGTTCTGCTGACATACTAGAGTCCATAAAAACTAGTGAAAGAAAATTAGGAAGTGCTTTGTAATAACTAGACGTCTTAATTATTTTAAATAACGTTTGTTATTTGTGAATTACATGTCATAGCGAATCTCCTTGCACTGCTTGTATTGACCATCGCTGCTTTCTGTTTAGTACGCAAGCTTATATGCCATGGATGTGCCGACGAGTTATGCTTGCAACTTGTGTTTTATGTGTGTCGTCATCTGTACATTCAGCTCAAATGTGTAGGCGAATCTAATTACACCATTTATACTTTGCCTTATTTTTTACCTTACGGAGGCAAACAGGCAAACGGGTGGGCAGGAAGGCAGGCAGGCAGGCAATTCCAGGCACACAAACTCCCTGTGTCTTACGCATGACCCCGCTCACAGTCTAAACGTTCATTTCATGCTCTTCCATGACATATGCGACATATGACAGGATTGACAGCTGACGGCGATTTGCTCCCTTGCCAGGTCCGTTTACCGCAGTGAGGCCTCCCAATTATCTCAGGTTCGGAGAGGCACCGTCCCGGTGGAGGGAATGGACGCCCGGCACAAAAGGCGAATGTGGGTAAGGGCCCTCTTGTCCTGCCTTCTCCTCCAGCGCCAGCCGCTAATCTCCAACAAGGGCAGCTGACATTTCGAACCGTGTAGATATAGCTTCGTGCTTCAAGAGCGCTCTTGGCAATATTCTGGAGGCATCAAAGGTCAAATATCAACCCTATTAAGGCTATCATGAACAGCCTGCCTTCGCAAGCAGCAGCGGGTGAAACGAGCCTCGCCTCGTTTCGTCCTCGCATCTACAGTCTTTGCCAAAAGTAAACGGGATACATGGTTCGCTCCTCATTCGTATAGTAGAACCCTCACGGCTCCCCTTGAGATCGAAAAGTTCTTTGAAAGCGAGGACAGGGGTTCTCCTTGCCATAAAAATATTTGGAGCTTGAGGGCTGGTAATACGGATTTTTATTTATTTTTTATTTATTTAATACTGCAGAGTCGCTCGACTCCAAGCAGGCATGAGCACGGGCATGAGCACAGATACAAATAAAAGACACAAGATATGCACAAACTTCATGCAAGAGCAAACGATAATGCGAAAAAAGAAACCAAAAAGTCATGGGTTTCACATAGAAAAGGCTCTCAAATTATCAACAAAGGTTTCCACATTTGGGCTGTTCACTACACACTTCGGCAGTTCATTCCACTCTGCTACTTATTTGAAAAAAAAAATGAGTGTTTTACTGTGTTAGAGTATGCACGAAATTCTTGCAGCATTTTTCCGTGGTTATAACGCGTACTTGCTCGTGAAACAGGAGTAATATAATCATGGGTGTTTATTCTAATCATATTATTATATATTAGGAACAAAAATTTCAATCTTGCTTCAGTGCGCCTTGTCTGAAGAGATTCTAGGCCAATAGAATTGATCATAGCTGATACACTATCTGTTCGTTTGTATCGATTGCAAATGAAACGGGCCGCTGTCCTCTGCACTCTTTCTAATTTGGAGATATTCTTGGCCGTAAATGGGTCCCATAAACAACAAGCATATTCCAGACGAGGCCGCACCAAAGCCTTATACGCTGCCAGTTTGACATGTTTTGGGGCCTTTGACAGTTTACGCCTCAAACACCACAGAGCCTTCAGAGCTTTCCCGCATGTAATATCGATGTGACCATCCCAGTTTAGGCAATTAGTTATCTGAACTCCAAGGTATTTCACAGACGAGGTTTCTGGAAGTGGTACGCCAGCTATACAATATGGATGTATCAGAACAGTTTTCTTTTTACAAATTCTAAGTACGGAACATTTATTAACGTTAAGAAACATACCCCATTGGTTACACCAGTTTGAGATCTTCTGCAGGTTACTGTTAAGCTTAATTTGGTCCGGTGTGGAGTTATCTAAGGAATATAAAACGCAGTCATCTGCAAATAGTTTAACTTTAACTTCGGAATCAACCACATTAATTATGTCATTTAATATACAACTGAGAAGCAAACCGCGCAGCCTGGTTACTTTTGGCGAAGACTGTACATACATTTATGGAGCAGGCCAGTGAGGGCAGAAGCGCTTCAGTCACTTATAAGGCGGTCCTCTCTCTCTCCAGAACACACCAGCAGACTAAGGATGAGCGCAGCATCGTCAAACAAAAAGTAGAATGGTCGGCAAGGTAATGAACGCCTCTCTATGTTCTCAAATAGGCTGAATCCTATATTAGGCAGATGAATGCGGCGCTAAGCAGCGATGTGAATGATTTATAGCTTAAACGATATTTATAATTAAGTCGTCGCGTTTTCTTGATTCGTAAACTGGACTCCTCCATTGTGTTTTCAGGTGAAAGTTTCCTTTATTATTAATGCATGCTTTTTCAGTGAAATTCAATTGTGAAAATTTCAAAATAATTCTTTCTTAGTGCAGTCTACATTGCGCTGTGTGTTCAATATGTACACTCTTTACTCTACTATAAGAATTAGAAGCACACCATGCAGCCTGACTACTTTTGGCAAACATAGAACATTTTCGCCCCTCAATTTCTTATCAGCAATTCCCGTATTTTACTGCGTTCAGTACTATATTTTCATTAACATTTTATATCATGTGCGATACGGACTCTGTCTCTTGTGCCTACACGAGTGACCCGCAAGCTTATCATTGTGGCTTCCTCTCGCTGTCCTCTTCAGCTTTCTATTCATCCGCTTACTGCAGCAAAGGGAGACAGATTTCCACACACGAGAAACTGAGCAATATCGTAGGCGATCCTGCAGACTTTAGAGGTGTGGTAATGGTTGTGTACGTAAAAATGCAGCATGAAGTAGGTAAAACTACAAACAATAAACACCCTTTTATGCCCTGGGGCAGTAAACCTTGCTTAAAAAAACAGAAACGAAGCGATGTCGGCGAATTCGCCGCCACTCCGATAGGCTTAAGCATCGCGTGACTTATCTCTCGCAAATAAGGTATTAAAGTCTTTTTCTCGTTATTACTGAGCAATGTCGCCCTCTGCCAGAACGCGCTGAAAAGCAGGGCCGATCACCACAGTACTAGGCGAAAGCAGAAAGAGAACACTAGGCACCAACATCTGGAGCGCACTACTGCCTAATCAAGAAGACAGCCCGTGCGATTTGCAGAACGAGTTCGAGTTGACAGAAAGAAACGCTTCGTCATTTCCTGAGGTTATTCCGTTTTCTGAGCAGAAAAGTGAAAAATCAGCGCCTAGAGGACAATGCAGTTCACACCAGAGAGTTTAGGCCTTCCTTTCTAGCTAACCCTCAAGCGAAAACAGGGGTTTTGCGTCAGGAATTGTCGTCGCTTCGGCCCAGATGTCGGAGGCGCGCGTGTCTTTCATTTCATTAATTTCATTTATTTACCCCTTAAGGGCCCGAAGGCATTACATAAGACAAGTAAGAAGACATTACATTACAAAATCACTGTCGCCTGCGCGGCAGTGGTAGTGGCCCGTTGAGCGCCACTCGACAGGCCAGTGCACTTTCCTTCTCTTCTTTCTCACAAACACTTACACCCTTCCCTAACAGCGTGAGCTTCCCATGATGATAATGGTGAGCACGCCTTCAAGGGGGTGACTCCTGATGATTCTGGTCATGTCATTGTGTAGACACTTGTCCGTTATAGCACTGAATTTATATTAGCAGACATCTGTGTATATAATCCAACCTTTCCTTCTTCCTTTGCAGTGCTACATGCTGGCAGAAATACTACTCGGAGTTCTCTGTTCGCGAATCGTCATCTCTGACAGACTTTCGGTTTGTCAGAACAAAGGCAGCACAGACGAGGAACCTTTACGTATCCTAAACTGCACATTGAGCCACTTGAATGACATGGTTGATGTCAGCTGCGTCGTAATCACAGAAATTCAGTCGTCATTCGGCCGTCAGGCTGCAGTAATCAGGGGAGCCGCTACATACCGACCAAAGTTCTCGGAGGAGAAAGTTCTTCAGGATGGAAATGAATGTCTCTCGATCCGCAAACTTAGTTTCGAATGCTGTTACCAATATCCACTGAAGAAAGTATCAGATGAAGTGAAATTTAATTTTAAACTTTTCCTCCACATTATCCAGTTTGGTGAGCCATTGATGGCCTTTTTCATTGAACTAATCGACCGAAACGAAGGGCGGTACATAATCGATATATTTGCATCGTCATCAGCGAGTGAAGCGAAAGAAGGGAGATCAAAACAAGACAATAATCATATGTACAGCTTCTGTAAAATCTATGCACAACCATTGGAGGGCAGTACGTCACAGATATGGCGTGATACAAGTCAGGTATTTCCAAGAGGGACCGAAGACCTATCATACGCATTACGTGAAAAGGTGCTACTGGGAAGCACTAAACGTATTATATTTTATGCCTGTTCTTCCATGCCCGTTCCCAAAAACGTAAGGAAATCGGCAAGAGTGCATCAAGTCAAGACTCACGCTATAATCTTTAGCCCATTTACACGCGACGTGCATTTGCCGGTGTACAACTTCAGGAACATTTACTTTCTGGGCTCCAAACTAAACTCCACTTCTCATGACATTTTTTCAATCCGCACTTTCGAGCGCCTAAAAATGGAGGATGCAGCCCTGAAGCCCGAAGACTATATTCCATCTAGCCCTTTTTTCATCGGTAAACCTTCTCTTAAATCTCTGACATCGGATGGAAGGACCCTGTATTGTCTTCTGGATCACGAATTGTACACTCTACCTGCACTTGAAGACCTCCGTTTGGAAATATGTTCTCTAAGGGAGCTGTACGGCTCACCATTTTTCTGCCTCAGCCAGCTCAAGACCCTCGAACTGTACAACAACGAATTGACCACCCTCTTTGCTGAAAACTTTGAGGGACTGAGCAGTCTGACGAAACTCACCCTAACAAAAAACATGATCGTCATTAGCAGTCCTGCTCCTGTATTTTCTCCGTTGCTTAGCCTAGACATCCTGCATTTGGGAGAGAACAAAGTCGAAATGCTCTTTCCGGAAATTTTCATTAGTCTGAACGTGAGCGCCTTGTCGCTGTCATCTAACCTGATTGCAAACTGGTCGCAGCCAATCTTGTCCCGTATGGCAAGGCTGGAAGACCTGCAGCTGGACAGCAACAAGATGAGAGTTTTGGACGACACTATGTACAAGGACGTTGCGGATCTCCCTTCAATAAACATTTGCAATAACCCATGGGACTGCACAAAGTGCAGCATTAGAAACGTGGAACGTCTTTTGTTCCGACGGGATAAACAGGTTTGCTGTGAAAATTGTGTCGCTTGCAGGGGTGATAAAGGGCCTGTGGCAAATACCCCTGTAATAAGTACACTTCCAAGCAGAGAAGCATGCCGTCTCCCCGACTATTACGTCATCTTTGGGGTGCCTGTCATTCTGGTGGTCCTTGTGGGCTCGGTGACCGGGTACGCCACGTACGTCAATTGCCCTATTACTTCGTGTCAATGTCCAAGGATATCGACGACTGAAATCCGGGGAACGGTTCCTCTGGGACGCCTTCATTTCATACCATAACTCGGACGCGGAATGGGTGCGTGAAAACGTGGTACCGACGCTGCAGTCCTCCGCCCTTCGATTCCGCGTGTGCATCGGTGAGCGCGACTTCATTCCCGGCATGCCGATTGTAGAGAATGTGTATCGTGCAATAGCAGACAGTCGAAAGTCGCTGTTTGTGCTCAGTCGGGAATTCTGCGCCAGCCGCTGGTGCACATTCGAACTGACCCTGGCGCAGCACCGGCTTTTCGAGTCGGACCGCGAGAATCAGATGGTGTTTATCCTGCGCGAGGAAATCGTAGAATCCGAAATGTATTCTCTACTGAAGTATTTGACCAAAACCAGGACTTATATTCAAGTCTCCTCCATGGAGTCCGACGTCGGTGTGAAAGAATTCTTGTGGTTACAATTGCGAGCTGCTTTGGAATTCTGACTCTACGCATCGGCTGCAGTGTCCTGAGGCCGAGCTGTGTGAACTTTTCTTAAACCTACAATTTGTCCTTTTCTCCTGCATTAAACTATTTTACTGCTGCTCTGCATTACATTTCACTGAATGGGCTGCATCACTGCTAGTCCCTCCCTTCCTTGAGTTATATTTCTACGCACGTAATCTCCATTAGGAGGAAGAATAACTTCGGAGCAAATATCGTTCATAAGGTAAGTTGGACTCCAGATCACCGCCTGTCGCTCTGTCCATCCCAGAGCTGGTTTTGAAGCAGAAGTTCACACGAACATCCAGCTTACTTTTGGAAACCTTCTCATATTGTTGCACCGGGCCGCTTTACCAGGTATTCGGGGCAGCACCCCGCCAGTACTGCTAAGGTTGGTAGCGCTTCACAGGGAGCTCAGTCAATCATGCCCTTTCTTTTTAAGTCACGCAAGATGGCGACCTTCCGGTCTGAATGTTCAAAGTCAGGCGCCACGTGGTGGTAGCCAAGGGAACTTGAGGCGCTTGTTCAGAAATAATGGCAATGAGTGTCATTACAGCCTGCAAAATATTATGCCACAGCAGGTGTTGAATAAGAGTGTCATTTGACATTTATTCCTTGCTAAACTATGTTCCCGCAAACACAACTTGGTACTTTGCACCACATACAGTGAACGCTCCCCCAATTGCCGGTACATTTCCTGGGCAGCTTTACATCACAGTAAGAAAGCTAAGCCCGCTTGAGAAAGTTTCAGTAGAGACGAAATAATTTCAAGTTTCGCAATAATAAGGGGAGACCCTTGGATCTCATAGTTGTTAAGTTACGAGTAAAACTCGCGAAAAATACAAGTTTTCTTTTTTTCAATTCGCACCGCGGGCATTGTGGACCTTCTGCAAGTTAGTGGACATTTTTTTTTTAATGAAGTGCTCTCGTTCGCGCTCGAAGACACGAAACCACCACCTTGGTGTTCATCGGCGCGGGCGGATTGGATTGGAAAACGTTTATTGTCAGCACTGAGCCCTAGTGGGCATTATACTAGGTGGCTTCGAGCCCATGGCTCTTGGCGACCTTGCGAGCCCACTCAGTGGCCCGGACTTGCGTCAACGGGTCTGAGCTCGCCAGTATAGCCTCCCACCGCTCTAGAGAAGGGACTGGTAGTAGGTCCGCCAGTGGCGGCGCCTTTTTGCAGCTCCATAAAATGTGGTCATATCCGGCTATCTCGCCGCATTGTGTGCAAGTAGCGTTGTATTGTGTTGGATACATGTGTGCTAGTCTCGACGGGCTAAAGAAGGCTCGCGTCTGGAGCCGACGCCAGGTTACCCCCTGGCTTTTGTGGAGCTTTTTGTCTGGTGGCGGATAGATCCTCCTTTCGAGTTTAAACTGACTGGTGTATTCGTGAAATGATATGAATGCATCTCTCGTGAAATTTGGGGACTGAACCCGGCTCACTGCTCGGCTGACATAACCTCGAGCTATACTGTGAGCCAACTCGTTTCCCCTGTTTCCCGAGTGTGCCGGCACCCATATTAGTTCCACCTCTGTTTGGTCCCAGTCTTTATGTCTTAATATTCGGTCTGCCTCCTGGGAGATCATACCTCGCGCAAAATCGTTCATAGCCACCTTGGAGTCGCTAATTATGGTGACTGCTTTGGTGCTGGCCATTGCCATGGCGATAGCCGCCTCCTCCGCTGTCCCTGAGTTTTTTGTTTTGACCGAACCGGCCGTTAATGTTTCACCCGAGTCGTTCACGGCCACGACGACAAAGGAGTCGCCTCCTTCGTATTCCGCCGCGTCTACATAGGTTGTGTATTCCGAGCCTTCGAGCTTGGCTTCAAGGGCCTTTGCTCTGGCTCTCCTCCTGCCTTCGTGAAAAGCAGGGTGCATGTTTTTTGGAAGTGGTTTAATAGTGAGTAATTTTCTAACTTTGGTCTGTAATTTTGCCTGCGCGTTTCTTTCCAGAATTCTATCATGTAATCCTAGGTTGCTCAGGATCTTTCTCCCCGGGGGTGAGCTCGCAAGCCTCCTTAATTGCGCAAATATATGTGCCTCGCATAGTTCCGTGGTGGTGTTGTAGATCCCCACTTTAAGAAGTCTTTCCGTAGGAGTGCAGTGGGGCAGCTCCAATGCTGCTTTATATGCCTGCCTTATGATCCCATCTATTTTGTTCTGTTCCGCCAGCCCTAGCTTGAGGTAGGGAACGGCGTAAACTATTCTGCTTATCACGAAAGCCTGAACCATTCGGCAGAGATCTTTCTCTTTGACTCCCCGTCTTTTGTTAGCTATTCGCCTCATGAGCCTGGTTGTCATGTTAATTGTGGACTTAAGCCTGTTTATTGTCTCTGTGTTCTTTCTATTGTCCTGTATTATAAGTCCTAGGACCCCGATTTTGTCAACTCTGGCTACCGGAGTCTCATTTACCAGTACGTGAATGTCTCCTGTGTTGGTATCACGTTTGCTAGCCCCCCGGATCACCAGAAGTTCGGATTTGCTTGGCGAGCATTTTAGTCCTGCCCATTCCGCGTATTCCTGGACAATATCGATCACGTGTTGGAGATTTTGTGCTATTTCCCCATCGTTTCCTGTATGCGTCCATACTGTTATGTCATCCGCATATAGCGTATGGTTTATACCTTCGACAGTCTTCAATAGCGGCGGTAGGTTCTTCAACGCCAGGTTGAATAAGAAAGGAGAGAGCACTGAGCCCTGCGGAGTTCCCTTGTTTCCCAGCTTAATAGTTTCTGACTGGATGTCTCCTAGATTTATTTCTGCGGTTCTGCCGGTTCCTTACGTATTCGTAGGTCCGCTTTCCAGGGGCAATCTCCGCCAGATTAGTTAGTATGACCTCGTGTTTGACGTTATCGAAGGCTTTATGTAGGTCTAGGCCCAGTATAGTTTTGGCGCCCCCTTTGTTGGGTGGGTCTATGATGTCTGCTTTGAGCTGGAGCATGACATCCTGCGAGGACAACTTGCTCCTGAAGCCTAGCATTGTTTCAGGAAATACCTCCCTTTCCTCTGCGTATTCCTGGAGTCTGTTTAATATGACATGTTCCATCAGCTTCCCCAGGCAGGACGTTAGCGATATCGGCCTGAGGTTGCCTACTTCAAGTTTCTTCCCGGGTTTGGAATAAAGATTACTTTGGCATGTTTCCATTGTGAAGGTAGACTACCTCGTTTCCATATCTCATTTAGGTAATCTGCGACTGCCGTGACCGAGACTAGATCTAGGTTCCTTAGCATTTTGTTGGTTACCCCATCTGCCCCCGCTGCCGACGTGGTTCTTAGTTGACTCATTGCTCTCCATACCTCCGCTATCGAGATTTCCTCATCTAGCTGTGTGTTCTCTGCCCCTTGGTAAGCTGGAGATGAACCCCCTTTGTCTGTGTTAAGGTACCTGCTCTTCAGTTCCTCTATTAGGTCCGCGGCTGTTCCCTGGTATCTGTGAATCAATCGTTTAAGCTGCCCTTGTGCCGCCGACTTTGTTTGTCCTGGGTCTAGTAAGTGGCGAGGAAGATGCCACGTGTTCTTGCACCCTAGCTTTCCATTCATTTCATCGCAATTTGTCCCCAGTGTTGGGCGGGCGGAAACATATACCTCCTGCTGCACCTGACTGAACGGGTATGTGAAAAATTTTTGACTCCTACACGTCATCATTTTTTTGTTTTTTGTTTTTTATCTGGAAAAATCCTGCAGAAGGAACAAAAAAATAAATGAAGACGCCAGTGCACTCTTGCAGGGATGTCTTCTCAACGGCTTAGGTTGATACAAAAGGAGCTTATCACCAGGACCCACTTGCAGCATTTAGTTGATAACGCGTGGAGATTTGCCCCGAACACATCCGAAGAGCTTGTATGCGGATCCTTTCGCGAATGCACGGCTTGACCAGATGCGTCTCGATCACAGAAAGAGTTTGCGACGAAGCCCGACCTTTCTACGCTCATTCGGTTCACAGGTCTGTCAAATCTTAATTGTGTTGTCTAACAATTCCAGAACGTACTACACAGCCGGCCGCTTAAAATTTATTCGATCATAACTAAACCTTCTTCCTCGCCACAAGCTCGTCCAAGATAGAACTGTTTCGAAGGCAGATGTGTGTCTTGTTCGTTTCTCTACTTGCGTACCTTAGCAACCATAGGTGCTATAAAGTGACAAGGTTCATTTCGGTTGGAAACGTATGATAGTTGCACTCCTCTGAATTCATAGCGGCGAGGTTATTTGAGCACAACTTTATCTAAGCTTTTACTGTTCAACGATAATATTTTTTCAACGAGCATTCTCGCATTGAAGTGTCGAGAATTCGATTATTTAGCACCTAGCAGCCGCGAAATCAGTGCTATCATAGGTTCGAGTAATAGAAGTTCTAACTTTCCCTTTATACCTGGGAATGACGACTTAATAACAAGTGAGCGCAATCACCGTGGCCGAGAAATAATTCTAGTTTAAGTAGTCACGAACTTTCGTTGCATGATTAGCGTTTTGATGAAGTAAAAAAAAGGGCCGGAAAGTTGTCTGAGGGTACCGTTCTGTCTCGCATGCATTCCTGCAAGCGTATGGGGCTGGTTCGGAAAGAAGGACTGTGCAGGATATTTCATACGAAGTTTCAAAAGCCTTTTTCCAGATCCATTAAGGCCGTCCTATACGGCTCCCTTCGCCACAAGCCCCTGCATCCGCGCTGCATCCCTGCTGTGTTAACAGAGCTTTGGCTGTGTACGCCAGTGAGAATGAAATCCTGGCATGTTCTCCACTAGCAGTAGTCTGCTGCATGTTGGAGAGGATGAAGTAAAACGCAACCGTGGGCAGAACATTTTGGTATTTGTAACTACTAACTTTTGAATGTCCCTTCAGATTAGCCACAATTTCAGCGGACATCACCCGCCGCATGTGCTCTACAACTCGGACATGACTGGTCTTCTCGAAGCAAAGAAAAAAATATTGGTGAGTTTTACCTTTTGAACGGGAAGGTTGAAAGAAACCATTAACTTCCAAGTGGTATAATTTTCGACAAGAATTTATTGCTCACTACTAGTTATTTGTGTCATTGCATGTAAAGCTTCAGAATGCTTTTGCATCGCATTCTTCGCACAAATTTATTTTGCCAGCAGTGTACGGATGGCGCAGACGCGACACGGTGATGCTTTGCACTCTTCAGGCTAAAGATGTCTTCAGTGCTTGCGCAAAGTTGTGCCCTTGGTTCAAAAACTGCCCAGACCTACAAAATGGTGATAAGTGATTACCCAATGGAACCAAGGAGACAAGAAGAAAGCTCCTCTGGTGAGGACTAAGCAGGATCTGTGACGTCATGACATTTGGTATCCCTAAAGCCACCCACCACACAGCCATATAGATGATTAGGGAATAAGGACAGCAGGAACTCTAGACAGTTTCCTCTTAACCTGAATGGTGCGCTGTTTCGCCAAGCAAAAGCGCTTACCTGCATAACAAATTCTGACACAGAAGCTAGGTATGTGTCGTCTGACCTACGATCTCCATAGAAAGTTCATGGGCATATATTGCGAATGGAACCAAATAGAATGCCCATTCGACAAGAACGAAGCGAAAGAGTGACCGCATGGGACTAACACAAAAACAGGTGCAAAGAAGGTAGGAAATCCGAAAATATTGCGCGTGTATGCCACACGCAAAGTCTGCCGGTAGAATTTCTAAAATCTGTAGCGGATTTTGGGTGAAGCAGTGGCAGGTTCAACCTGCCACTGCTTCATCCCAGAATCCGCTACAGATTTTAGAAATTCTACCGGCAGAGGTTCAACCTGCATACAGTGTCTATCACGCGGATATGCTCAGAAAGATTGTATAGCAGTCCATGGAGCCAACTCCATGTTAACTCATTGCAAGACAGAAAAGTAAAAATTGAGGAAGTACATTTCACTTTTCCTGAAGAGTTGGGCGAAATCAACATTTTGAAGTTTGCAATATCATAATGTCTTACTGTTTACACTCAAGCTGATCTCTTCATATTTGCTGAGCACGATGCCATATGATGACAAATAAGACTGACTTCTTGACATAAATCGGTCAATAAGGCATTCACTTGCGAATTGGTGTCGCGCTTTGCCCCACTTTTCGGTAAATGAAGTGAGGCCTTAACATTAAGAATGAGCGCAATTTTTTCTTACAAAAGAAGACAATGGTACACGCGGTTATCCAACCTTCTTTTATAAACGAAAACGCCGAATTCTGCACAACGAAGTCTTCTAGACCATGAATAAAGATAATATTCAATTTTCGGCTGAGTTAGAACAGCAGAAAATTGCCAACGATTGCGTTAGTTCCTAATGCCTAATTTGAGCAAAGCTCATCAGCCGTTTCAGCTTTTCAGTAGATGGAGACAAAGAATTCGACCAAGACATGTATGTACAATTACAGACTTGCTATTTTTGACACATATTCTCTCATGAAGAAACAGTCTACTAACAGTTATTGATTATCATGAAGGAAGCTTTGTGGACGCAGAAATAGAAGGATATATGCTCGACTTGCTGCACCAATGCCTGGTTGTCAAAGACGAGGTCTAGCAAGTATTTCGCGAGGTTGTCACAGCTGTGGGAGCCACTACGAGCGAGAGGAACGGAATGTTCTCCCGCATAAGTGGTAAGAAATTCCCGTTTGTCTATATATCTACATTAAAGTCCCCACCCACCCTGCCACCCTGGCAGGTCGCAGCGTTTATGGCAACGTGTGGTCAATGCCAAAGCACGCAGCGCATATCTATCACTTTCGCCATGTAGTTTCAACCCCGTTTGCGGTGTCCTCTGTTCCAAGAGGGCAGTGATGCGCCTTCCCTTTGGTTCAGTTGTCCACCGAGATGCGTGAGACAGATACTGCGCATTTCCTTTCCTCAAGAACCAATTTACAAATTTTACCCTCTGCTTTCCAAGCCCCAGCTCTATTCGTTACGCACCTGTGGGAGAAAGATACTGCGTATACTGGGTGCCATGCCTCTCACTCACTCGAATGCAACGAGACGTCTGGCGAAGGAGCGGTGGTGCAGCTGCCACCGCCGACGCGCGCGCGCTCGTTCTACCGCTACTGTGTGACGTCATGGTTGCTATGCACAGCTACGCCCCCCCCCCCCCCCCCCTCCGGCGCGCCGGTTGCTGGGGTGGGGAGAAGGTTGCACTTTTACTTTCTCCTTTCTAAGATGCTGCTCCATGGCTTTCGCAACTTAAAGGGTGTCCACTGCTGGTTATAACGGACAACGGCGACGGCGACGCCGCGAAAGGGGGAACGCCACTAGGCTCGACGAGAGCAGACGCACCTTACTTCGGCTCCCGCGATCTTCGCCCGGACCGCAGAAAATTTTGGCGGACCCCTGCATTATTCAGCTCTATCGTGTGCCGCAAGCGATCAGGATCATGTAGACACCAAGTTTGCTCAGGTGGGATCATGTTTCGGCATTTTATGCCGATTCTTGATTTCCCCCCCGAGCAGCTGTTGCACTAAGCCTAACGCGTCGCCGCTGCAACGGTAATCCCCGAGCCGCCGCCCAGCATGGCGACCTCCGCTCGTCGGGGATATGACCCGTTAACTGCGACGTGGACTGAAATTATCCCTACAGAACCTCTAGAAAACGACCCGCCTGCAGAAGAAATTAGTGATGAGCATCATGCAGCGTGGATCACTCTTCACAAAGGTGGCCACCGCTCCAAGCGAGACGCCGCCTCGAACGCTAACGTGACGGCAAGAAAACTGCTGCAGACCGGCGGCGTCCGGTCATCACCTCCAGCCAAACTTTCCTGGCGACCCAGTCGAACACCCAAATTCGACAAAGAATACATCAAAACCTCTTCAGTTGCGCAACCCAAGACACCACCATCGCAAACAAATTGGCCAGGGAATTCATCCTTTCTTCCATCAAAGGTCAGGTTCCCGTGCAAGGACACGTAAAATTGAACGGTGAAGTGTGCCGTGGCATTATTACCGTCAACGAGCGGGACACTGCGGCAACGCTCAAAGGCAAGATTGTGTAGAGAGACGGGGACATTGAATTCGTCCGAAAACTGGGCAAATCTTCGCGCTCATCACCTTAGAGGGTAGAAGTGTGCCGCGCTTCGTCCGCTATAACACGACTATCACACCGGTGCGAGAATACAAGCGCACTATTCCCGCCTGCTACCGGTGTGGTACCATTGGCCATCGTGCGAACATCTACCCCAGGCCAGTGGAAGTAAGATGCGGCCATTTTGGACAGAATTTGGGGTCACCGGCCGAGGGTATGAAACCTCATGAGTGCAAGCCGTCGTGCCTCGTGTGCGGGGAAGCCCACCTTACGGGCTCCCAGGCATGCAAGGGCAAGTTCCGGCGTCTCCAGGCGGCGCAGCGACCCCCCGTGGTACGCCCGCCCAAGGACACTTCGGTGCAACGTCAAATATCGTCGCCGGGCACCGTGCCAGGAGGTGCTTCCGGCAGCCCAGCTGCGGAATCGCGGCATGAAGGCGGCGACGCCCGGCCCCCGCCAGGCAACCCGAAAACGCCACAGCACCCGCCGAAGGCGCCGCCGCAGCAAAACCGACAAACGTCAGATCAGGGCGCTCCGGCCATCCAGCCTGAGGGCTTCCCTGATCTCGGAGGCGCTACCCAGCAGAAGGCCTCCAAGAAATCACATGGCAAGGTTGGTGGTCGACCTATGGTCGTTTCTCAGTCCCCTCCTCATCCCTCTCCCGAACTCATCGAGATGCGCCGCGAAATGGCGGCGCTACGCGAGCAAGTTAAACAGCTCGCGGCTGAAAACAAAATTCTCCGTGTGGGAAAATCCACATCGTCGCCACTGGCACGCGAAGGTGCGCCCGCCTCCGAGAACCCGGAGCCCATGAGCGAAGGGTCTGTTATCCAATGCGAGTCCTCCGGACGCTCTAGAAAACAGTGTAGCTGAAATTTATATTCAGTTTAGCGGTCTCGGCCAGCTAATTTCCGAAATTATCAACAAAACTATTGCCGAAACCACCCAGATGATGAACCTCGCGGTCACAAGTAACATTAAAACCTGGATCAACGATTCCAACTGCCTGGGGCGTCGCCAAAGCCACTATAAGGATCGTCCATCAGAATTCAACCGCCGCATTGATCTCAGCGAAATTAGCGAGGACTCCATCGAACCTTCTTTGGCTCAGGGCGCCGGACAGGCTGCGATGGAGTCTGGCCCAGCTCACCCAGAAATTCATCATGGCACACGGCACTAAGCGACCCCGCCGCCCCTCAAAACAGCAGGCTTTTTCAGTTATTCAGTAGAATTGCAGAGGTCTCAAAGACCGAAAAAAACGAGATCATCTTCGCCTCTATCTCGAGACGTTTAATCACCCAACTGCGGTAGTCGCCCTACAGGAATATGGGGCGGCAGTGAAGCTGTCGGGATATAATACGTACCAGCGTGACCCCTCCACCTGTCTGCTTGTCCACAAAAGCTACACAGCGCAAGAGGTCGATCTCGAATTAAATCTGCCATACTCGTATGAAATGGTCTCCGTCTTTCCCCTGAGAAGGACTGACCCCCCCTTACAAATTCTTAATATTTACTGTCCCCCTAAACGTAAGAATATAATTTTTTCCGCCATCTTCAGTATGGCAACGAAGGTGGCAGGGCGTGACCCCCTTCTGATTGTGGGTTATTTCAACGCCCCCAGTCGGATGTGGGGTTATCGCAAGGATGAAACGCGTGGCAGAAAGCTGACGGAGCTTAACTCCACGCTGGGCGTCACCCTCCAAACCGACCTTGCAGTCCCAACCAGATTGGGTAACTCCGTCAATCGGGACACGTGCCCCGATCGTACCCTCACTCGGAACATTCAACACGCAGAATGGATCAACACCGAGGACACCCTCGGCAGCGACCACTGCCTCATCAACATCATTCTCTACACCCGTCCCCTCAAGCGACCCCTAAGCCAGGCACGACTCCCAGACTGGACGGCTTTCCGGCAGTCCTTGCCCCCGTACAGTCTGGTACAAAACGGCTATTCCTCTTGGGCCCACACCCTTATAAAAAATATTCGCAAACACGACAAGCAAATTCAGCTTACAGATAGGGTGACGGATGTGGATAACCATCTCCTTCATCTCTAGGAGTCGCGTCGCAGTCTCACAAAGAGATGGCGTCGCCAGAAACACAATCCGAAGCTCAAACTTCGAATTCTCGATATCACCCAGCAGGCGGCGGACTACGCTGTCCAGCTTGCCGACTCCAACTGAGTGGATCGCTGCAATCTGGCCGCTAGGTAAATGTCTGGTCGAAACACATGGAGACTTTTCCGTAGTCTGATCGATCCCACCCAAACACGCACCGAAACCCAAAAACACCTTCAAAGAGCTATTAACAACTTTAAGGGCAATACGGACCAGCTGGCACAGACATTGCGGGATCGATATCTGTGCCAGACACAAGACCCCCGGGGGTCGGAGCATCTCTATGCAGGCAGAGAAAATCCTGATCTCGATCGGCGATTTCAACTCCATGACCTACGGGCGGCTCTTGCTAAAATGAAATGAGGCACGGCTCCGGGTCGGGACAAGGTAACGGTCAAACTTTTGGCCAACCTACCGAATCAGGCGTACGAAGCACTCTTAGAATACATAAATGGCGTCTGGGAAGGGTCCCATCCTCTACCCATAGAGTGGAAAACTGCGCTAGTCACCTTCATCCCGAAGGCCGGCAAACCAATCAATACAGGCAACCTCCGACGCATTTCCTTAACATCTTGTGTGGGCAAACTCATGGAAACTATGATTCGAGATCTACTCTGAGAATACTTAGAAAATTGCAACACCTTCGCGGATACCATGTTCGGTTTTAGGCCGCATAGGTCATCTCAAGACATACTCCTCCAACTAAAACATGAAGTGCTTACTCCTGTCGAGTGTCCCCATAACGACAAGATAGTCCTGGCCTTGGACCTTAAAGGATCATTTGGCAATGTTAAGCACACCGTCATTCTCGCCCACCTGAGCGAGACTGACTGCGGCACTAACACCTTCAATTATATTAAACACTTTCTCACGGATCGGCAGGCCTTCGTCCGCATCCAGGACGAAGAACACGGCCCGTACAGTATGGGCAGCAGGGGTACACCACAAGGCGCTGTACTGTCCCCTCTGCTCCTTAACATAGCAGTGCTTTACCTACCCTCTAAATTGGCCGATGTCGAAGGCATCCAGCATGCGCTGTATGCCAACGACTTCACTATTTAGGCCACCCAAGGTAATGTGGGTCACATGGAGGAATGCCTGCAAGCAGCCGCTGATATAGTAGACAACTATGCCACGTACTGCGGCCTCCAGTGCTCCCCGCAGAAATCAGAATTCGTGCATATTCGGCCATCGCCGAAGTGTGCAATCCCCATTTCCCTCTTCCTCGCCAGCGGCCCCATCCGTGATGCATCGGAGATCAGACTTCTCGAACTCTTTATTAGTAGAACACATCGCGCAGACACAACACTGGCCAAGCTGCGTAAGGTTGGAGACCAGGTGGGCCGCATGGTCCGTCGGGTCTCCAACAAACGCGGAGTTCTACGAAGCACACATGCGTTGCGACTCGCA
Source organism: Amblyomma mixtum (assembly GCF_055824585.1). NCBI lineage: Eukaryota > Metazoa > Arthropoda > Arachnida > Ixodida > Ixodidae > Amblyomma > Amblyomma mixtum. The sequence continues at coordinate 12,262,532 of NC_143020.1, forward strand.
CATGCTTTCGTTACGAGTCGAATAATCTATTCGACCCCCTACCTTCACTTACGAAAGCAGGACGAAGATGTCTTGGAGGTTACCCTCCGTAAGATCATCAAAAGGGCGCTAGACCTTCCGATCTCCACCTCCAACGCGAGGCTCCTCGCGCTGGAAGTGGTGAACACCTATCGGGAGCTGCAAGAAGCGCACCTCACCAACCAATACACGCGTCTTGCCCAGACCGTGTCCGGTCGTCGCCTTTTGGACCGACTACAGATTCAACACAACCATCACACAGAGGAAAGGGTACGAGTGTCCGAAATGTGGAGATGCGCCATCCATGTTCGACCCCTTCCTACGAAAATGTCCAAAGAAGACCATAATGGCCGGCGGCAGGCGCGGGCGGATGCCCTCCACCGCCATTATGGCAACAAACACGGTGTATTTTATACAGACGTGGCCGGCCCGCACCGCTCAAGGGGGGATGGTACACGGCCGCGGTCATACACCAGCAAATATAGCTGGACGGGCTCACTTTCAAAGCTCCCAGCGCAACTCACGCTGAGGAGGTAGCCATCGCCCTGACGGCCTCTCACCCTCAGGCGCAATATATTCTATCGGACTCGCAAGGAGCTTGTCGAAATTACGAGCTGGGTTGGGGCTCCCTCACAGCTTATCGATTACTTCGCAACGCGGCACAGGACAGAGATCCTACGCTCCGCTACTTAGTATGGACTCCGGGCCCCCAAGGCCAACCAGGTAACGAGGCTGCAGACGCAGCCGCCCGCGCACTCACTTCCCGGGCCCTTGGCGATGACCTTACCGATTCGGATCTGGACAACGAACCACTTTTAAAATTTGAAGATATAGTCAATCACTACCAAGACTCTCACCGCTAGTACCCGACCCCCCTCAAGGGGCTGGGAGAAGCAGGTGAGCGTCTTCTGATAAGACTTTTTACAAATACATTCCTGTGCCCGGCAGTCATGAAACACTTCGACCCCTCCTTTTCTGGCCTCTGCCCATACTGTACGGAGGTTGCTGACACATACCATACGGTGTGCGCATGCCAGAAAAATCCTTCCCTCACCCCCCACCCCAACCCAACCCGAGAGGACTGGGAGGCGGCCCTGCTCGGCTGCGACGACCTTCCGGCCCAACAGGACATGGTCCGGCGTGCCCGAGCGGCGGTAGAGTCAAATGGGGTGCCGGAATAGGGACCACCTAGTATTTTGAGGGGAGTGGCGCACTAGCGGCCACCTCCCAAACTACCTCTCAATGTGTAACTTGTAATAAATGTTTTTCACCACCACCAGCTCCACGAAACGTAGAAACGGGCGCCTAAGAACTGCGCTCTAATATCTTTCTTTGGCCGTGGAGCACTTCGATTGGCTCTCCACTGCTATATCTTCGTTTCGGCTTGTTTTTTGTGTTCAATCTGGTTTTTAATAAAGCCATTGTTTTCAGATATCTTTATAGAGAGTAGCGATCGCACCGTGCATTTTTCTGTGTTAAAACTGTGTCTTGATTCACGTTTCGCCATGATTCGTCAGTTTAGAATTCCGGCAGAAGTCCAGCTGTAACTTGCGTTGCTAAATTGGTATTAGAGGAAAGAAAATGGCGCAGTATCTGTCTCACATATAACGGCGGAGACCTGAACCGCGCAGTAAGAGAAGGGATGGAGGTAGGAGTGAAAGAGGTGCCGTAGTGGAGGTCTCCGGAATAATTTCGACCACCTGGGGATCTTTAACGTGCACTGACATCGCACAGCACACGGGCGCCTCTTGCGTTTCGCCTCCATCGAAACGCGGCCGACGCGGTCGGGTTCGAACCTGTTGATTGTTTTTGAATTGCTTTTTTACTGCCATGGCCTGTTAAAATAGAACTGAACCAAGGCCTGTCGATTCCCTCGGAGGCATTAGTACACCTACGTTTTTTGCCTGAGGAGCCGACCAAAGAGATGAACGTCTTATTTTATCTCCTAAAACACCTTCAGACTCGGGCCGCGGAAGCAGCAAGGAGGCAGACCTAAGTGGTTTCGGAAATAAAAGCTATCAAGGCCATTCAGAAAATTACTGAAATGAAAATAAGGTCTATCCAGCAAAGACAAGATGACTTTGAAGACAAAACGAACTTTTCAGATTCATTTGGTTCTCTGTTATTGGATTGTATTGTTCAGTAACGCAGCGACGGCTTTCAAGCGTCCGTGCAAGCACATATCATGGTCTAAAACTGCTCTTACAATGCATCTGCACTGCGCGCTAGCTAAAGGATATTTATAAATGCGCTTCGTTTTTCTGTCGAGTAGCTTGTCACGAACCCGACGAGAACAACACGGTCTGATGCTAACGCACATGACCTCTTACTAACTTCGGACACTAACATTGTTTTTAGCATTACCCTCCTTTCTGCACAGGCCGACCGCTGAATTCTACTTCTCACTTATTCCTCTCACTACTGAATTATACCGGAAGATGAGTAACTATCTGTGATTACCAGAATACAAATTGAGAACACAGTGGGCCCTTTCCTACACATTTTTATGCAGCACTTGGACAGCCCTACAGCAAAGAGTAACTGGACTGCGTTCTCGGAAAATGTCCTTTCCCTAATAAGCAAGTACCCTTTATCCGCGCTAAAACTAACATCTGGGTGCAGCTTGGTATGTTGATATACTGTTTACATAAGACACCTACCAAATAAAAACAAACGATTGTACAGGTCAGCCAAGCTGTGTTCGAGTAAGGCTTGTTGGGCTTTTTACAAATTAGCTTCCAGCGAACATGTATCAACATTGAAAACGGAAGAGAGAATTTTTGGAGGCTTTGTGCAACAGTTCATGCTAAAAATGTTAATAGAAATCGAGGACGTGATCAACCAAGGCGATCATTATATTAAAACCCTCGTGGCGGACAACTCTGTAAGTGGTATACTTTGCAATCATATCAAAGTTACCCCATGACATTCTACTAAGGCACCTTTCTTTGCTCCTTTCCGCGCATCCTTCTCAATATATTTTATTATGGTCGTTGTGCTCTCTGAAATGCGTTCATCGACGTAAAAACTATATGCCTAATACATGTCTCGCAATTTGTAACGCTGAACTTCACTTTATGATGCCACCAAAATAATCTAAGGCAGATTTTTTCTGAGATTGTCGCCTTGCATTTACTAACCTTCAGCAAAAAAGTGCAGTAAATCTGCAGTTGTACTTCTGTTTCATAGCGACGCAATATTATTCGGAACTTTCGCCAACAGTGCTAATGTGCAAGATAATTCGCGTCTATTAAGAGATGTGCAGTCCACGCAGTGTCATTTTTATGTAGCTGGAGATATCCTTGAGCTGAAATTTGATTGAAATATAGCCGTTTCCCCACCGTAACAATTAAATGATGAATTTATGTTCACCGCATTCAAATTAAGACAATTATTTTTTTCCCGCGCTACATTAAGACAGAAGTACTTCTCGGAGTTCTTGCCTTCTGCATAGTCGCTGCCAACAGACTTTCAACATGTAGCAAGAAGGGCAGTACAAAGAACCCTTACATGTCGAAAACTGCATCCTGAAACGCGAGAATGGTGGCATAATTTTTATCAGCTGCATCGTTATCATTAAATTTGAGTCCGCATTCGGTCATCAGGCTGCTATGATCAGGGGGGTCACTAAAATTCGCCAAACGTTCTGTGAGCAGAACGTACTCGACGACGAAAATAACTGCCTCTCGATCCTCAAGCTAAGCTTCGAATGCAGCTACAATTATCCCTCAAGGAAAAGTCACAACAAGCGAGATTCAATTTGAAGCTCTTCCTGCATATTCTCCAGTTCGGTGTGTCACTGAGGGCGCTTTTTATTGGTGTGTTCCAAGACAGTTCGTACACAAGCCGGCATACGTCACATTTTTATGCATCGTTAGAACCAAGCCAAGCCGGAGAAGGCAGAATAACGCAACCACTTACGGCATGTACAGCTTCTCTACCATTTACCTCAGCAAATCTGCCGACAATACGTCGCGTGAAAGGCAGGCCACAGGAGGCATTTTTTCTCGGGGCACTGAGGCCCTCAATGAAAAGCTCGTGCTTGAAAGTACTAAACCGACTGTATTTTACACCTGCTCTTTCTTATCACTCAACAAAAGTGCTGTGTCCCCGACCACCGCACGAGCAATTAGGATGAGGCCATTATTTTCTGACAGTGTCGCACTTGACCTGTTCTTGCCGCTATACACAGACGGTGAGATTTACTTCCAAGACTCTAAGCTGGTCAGGCTTTCGAAATGGGGTCGCCCAATTGAATGCGAAGAGTTCAGCATAATCCGTATTTTCCAGGGCATGAAAATAGCGGACAAAGGCCTGAAGCCGCAAGATTACATTCCCTCCAGCCCGTTCTTCCTCGGAAAGAGTTCTCGCAAGTCACTTATGTGGAATGAAAAAAAACTGCACTGTCTTCTGAACCAGGAGTTATGAACCCTACCTGCCATCGAAGTTCTCAGTTTGAAGCTGTGCTCGATCAAGGCAATGTATGGCTCACCATTTTCATGCCTCGCATAGCTGAAGTCCCTCGAAATGTACAATAAAGAACTAACCACGCTCTCGGCTAGGAACTTTGACGGGCTGAACAGACTAAAAAAACTCAGGCTCACAAAAAATATGATAGTCTCTAGAAGTCCTGCTCCAGTATTCACTCCTCTGCTTAGCCTAGACGTTCTCCATTTGGAGAAAAACAAAGTTGACATCCTCTTTCCTGGCATTTTCAGAAGTCTCAACCTGAGCACCCTTCCCTCTCTTCTAATGTGATCGTCAACTGGTCCGAGACCATTTTTTTCTCGTATGACAAGGGTGGATAACCTGGAGCTAAATAGCAACAAAATTAGAGTTCTGGACGACACTATGTACAAGGACGTTGCAGGTCTCCGTTCAATAAACATTTGCAGTAACCCTTGGGACTGCACCACCTGCAGCATTAGAAATGTGGAGCGGCTTCTGTTCCAGCCGGAAAGACAGGTTTGCTGCGATAACCGTGTCGTCTGCTGTGGTGATAACGGGCCATTTGTGAACAGCCCCGTCAAGTCTGCCCTTCCAAGCTTTGAGGCATGCCGTCTCCCCGACTATTACATCATCATCAGGGTGCCTGCCATTCTGGCTGTCCTTGTGAGCTCAGTGACGGGCTGTGCCTTGTACCTCAACCGATGGTACATCCGCTACTTTGTCCCATTTCTACGCGTCAAGGTCAAAGGATATCGACGACTGAAATCCGGGGAACATTATCCATGAGACGCCTTTATTTCCTACCACAATTCAGACGCAGACTGGGTACGTGACCACGTGATACCAACGCTGGAGTCCTCCGCCCTTCGATTCCATGTATGCGTAGGTGAGCGTGACTTCATTGCCGGCATGCCCATCGTGGAAAACGTATACCGTGCCATAGCACAGAGTTGAAAATCACTTTGTGCTGAATCGCGAATTCTGCGCCAGCCGGTGGTGCACTTTCGAATTGAACCTTGCGCAGCATCGGCTTTTCGAGTTGGACCGCGAGAATCAGATGGTGTTTATACTGCTAGAGGAAATAGCAGAATCCCAGATGTGCTCTCTGCTAAAGTATTTGACCAAGACGGTGACGTATGTTCAAGTACCACTCACCGACTCAGACTCCATTGTGAAAGGTTTCTTCTGGCTGCAAACGCGAGCTGCCCTCTTTTCTGACTTTGTACGTCGGGAGCAGTTCTTGTGAGCATTATGAGTGTGCTTCTTATTGTAAACGACGTGTTCTTTTCCTCACCGCGAGTGAACTCTATGCCATGAGCTCCGTATGGTTTTGATGCAAAAGAAACCACTTGGCGGTTAATAATGCTACCTTTTACTGCCTTTCTATGTCTGCAGTTTCTATGTACGGAGTTAAAAACGTTTTATTCCACTACAAGCTTACAATTTCCTCGTGTCCTTATTGGTTCAACGTGTTCCCGATAGTAGGCTCTGCAATTTCCGCTGTGTTCTTGGCTGTCAGTTCCAGAATATGAACCTTACCGCATTTACGACTGCGCACTGAGACCGAGTAGCTTGCAGACGCCTATATCTCCAGCGGCGTGAAGGAGGGAATGAATGTCTGATAGAAGCAGTCATCTGCTACGAAAGAGCGCTGGCTCTGACATTAGGTCGTTGACGTAGATTTTCCTTCAGAACCGTGTGTACGAAACGAAAGCAAGCCACTGTTTCGGCTTATTGGTGCCCCCCTGAGAAGAGGCGTAGTAACGGCAGTCATCCGCAAGCAGTAAGCTCGGTGCACGCACCGCCTTAATGGTCGATTGGTCTTCATCGGTGGTAGTACTTTTTCTTTTGGTGTAAGAGGTTTAAAAAAGTGAGTGTGGCTCAACCGAGCTGAAAAAAAAAGTGATTACAAGTTTGCAAACACCTGCAAATCGCAGCAGTGACTCAGAGCATGCATTCAGATTTCAAATATTTGGACCGTGAGTATAACTTCCGATTCCACCAACATTGTTTTCATGCTCGAGTGTTGTGAGCTTAGAATGCAATACAGTAGAAACGCCAGCAGTCAGGCAGGCATAACGGTATCAGGTTGTAAATGAGCCTTATGTAAAAATGCTGGAAGATGTCTATAACCGCTCCACAGCCACCAAAGTCCCTCATAAAGTCAGCAATAAAATTCCAATAAGAAGGGTGTCAGGCAAGGATACACGATGTCGCCAGTTCTGCTCACCGCCTGTCTCCAATAGGAATTGAGAGGCTTGGATTAGGAACAGTTGGGATAAATTTCATATAGAATATAATCTGTAATTTGCTGATGACATTGCATTGCTAAGTATCACGGGGGATGGATTGCAATGCATGACCAATGACTTAGGCAGAGCAGAACGGCTGGTCTAAAAATTAATATCGAGAGACGAAAGTCATGTTCAGCAGTCTCGCAAGAGAGAAGCAGTTTACAATTGGTAACACTTGTTGCTGGGCTTGTTGGTGCATTATTCTTCGTACAAAAGCTAGCGCAAAACACGACACACACAAGAAAGGTAGACAGGACAACGCGCTAGCGTTGGTAGCGAGGCGCTAGAAGTGGTAAGGCAATACGTCTACTTAGTACAGGTAGCCAAAGCAGATCTGTATCACGAGAGGGAAATAAATAGAAGAACAAGAACTGGGTGCTGTGCATTTGCCCGTTTCTCTCAGATCATGAATGGCAGATTACCAACATCCATCAAGAGAAAAGTATAATACCACATTGAGTCTTTATTTAAGCTATTTTGAAATGACGCGAGCGATTTTTCTTTTATGTGCATCCATAGACAAGCAGGGGCTTATCAAAGCAAACCTTCACCGAAAAGCAGTAAAAAGGCGCGTAATAAACGCCTCAAGTAAATGCTGGAGGAGGGAGCTCAGCAAAGATCACTGCGTGACATTTCCTTTCAGATAAATCTGGCATAATGGAGGTGTCGATTCGCGACAAGCATGCGTGCATTCTGCATCTCCACGGTTTTTTCAAGCCACCGGTGAAAGCGGGCGTTGAAACCACTAGATGGGCGACGCTTGAACACACAGAAAGCAAACCTTTGAAGGACCTCTCCCGGTGCATTTATTCACTTTATCCTCCAGAATGTGTTTCGGGGGTGCTGGATTAGGAATGTCCACATAAGTTGCCAGTCGTTCAATTTCACCATCAGCAGCAGCCTGACTACGCCCACTGCAGGGCAAAGGGCTCTCCCATGTCTCTCCATTTAACCCTGTCATTTGCCAGTTGCGGCCACTGTATCCCCGCAAGCTTCTCAATCTCATCCACCCACTTAACTTTCTGTCGCCCCCTGCTACGCTTGCCTTCTCTTAAAGTTCACTCAATCACCCTTAAGGACCAGCGGTTATCTTGGCCTCGCAATATATGCCCTGCCCAAGCCCATTTCTTCCTCTTGATTTCGACTAGGAAGTCATTAACCCGCGTTTGTTCTGTCACCCATCCGTCCGCTTCCGATCTCTTAACGTTACACCTAACATTTTTCTTTCCATAGCTCTCTGCGTTGTCCTTAACTCAAGCTGAACCCTCTTCGTTAGGCTCCACGTTTCTGGTGAAGTACCGTTAAGGTACAGCTGTTGTATACATTTCTCTTCAGGGATTTCGGCAAACTGCTGCTAATGATCTGAGAGAGCCTGTCATATGCGCTCCACTAATTCTTATTCTTCTAGTTATTTCCCCTTCATGATCGGATCAGCGGCCACTACCTGCCCTATGTACACCTACTCCTCTACCTCTTCCAGCACCTCGTTGCCAATTCTGTACTGCTGTTCCTTTGCGAGGCTGTTGAACATTACTTTGGTATTCTGCATGTTTTTTATGGCATACCCTTTTACTCTGCCTATTTAACTCAACCATCATTATTTGCAGCTCTTATTCTCAGCGACTTAGCAAAGCAATGATATAAGCGATTCGCAAATTACTTAGGTATTCTTCATTAACTATTATCACCAACTGTTCCCAACCCAGGAGTAAAGTTTCACAGGTTCTTTATCTTCCTCGCACCAGAGGTGCCCCGCCAGAGACGGTTGGTAACTCGAAGAGTGAAGCTTATTTCTTCGCACCAGGGGTGCCCCGTCAGAGACGGTCTCTCGATGAGTAGAGATGCAGGGATAAAGGGAATACTTATGTACAGTTTATGTACAGCAATTTACAATAGATACAAGTTCAGGCACTAGAGACGGAAAAGAGATACACGACAACAAAAAGGTGGAACTGGCTAACACAAAGGGAGGCCCCTACTCGGCATAGCCGAAGATGCATAGCATCTCACCTTAGCGCAGAACCACGCTTCCGGCTCCGGGGCCCAGTTTTAAAGCCCTAAAGGCCCGGCCCACATTCCGTAGCTTCCAATCATGTTGCGGTCTTAACATCATTGGTTCATCCAGGGCATGACCAGCCCTCAAGTTTCCGTAAGGTAGAGCACTCTCTCGACTACAAAATAAAAACAAACACAAATAGACATTCGTGTCAGCACGTGCGCGAATCGGTACCGCGGGGCGGGGTGGACACCCGTACTGCCCGGCGCGTTCGCGAGCGACCGCGTTCCAAGAAAGGAGACGCTCCGCTTTGAGTGCCCCCAGCCGCGTTCCGATAACCCCGCGTACACTACCGATCCCTTACACGCCCTTCCCAAGATTCTACAAAGGGCTCAAATGCCACTTTTAGAATGACAACAATGAAGAGATCGGTGTCGGTAACGAAACCACCCTGTGGGTGACATGCCGCAGCTAAACCAGCACCGGCAGCAACAAAACCAAAAACAATAAATCCACACGGGCACGAACACAACATTACGCAAAATGCACACTCAAATACGCACAGTGGCATGCCTGCCGTGCGCTGTAACACGGAGTCCAAGTTGATGGGCTGTACGCAGTTCACCAGCATGGACATCCGCGTCCTGCTCGACACACACACACCGGCACTCGCAACTAGAGCGTTCAGTAGCACTGATACGGGGTCCGAAAGCGGCAACGTGAGCCTCCTTGGTCGCACCGAGCGTCCCTGTGTGAGTTCGAGCCACCACGCGTCTCAACCGACACGATCAACGCCCAATGGCTACTATGCTCATTAGGCCGGTGCCGCAGCGGGGCAAGAATTCAAACATTGCTGCCCCCCAGGATCGAACACGTTGTGGTACTCGATGGGTCCAAATCCCTGATCACGCGACGCCCTTGAGGGCACGCTCTCTTCGGCGCACCAGTACGAGACGCATGCTGCGTAAGGAGCATAGCCCCTGTCCAGTGTAATCATATCAGTGCGGCCGCTTCTGCCACACTGGATTTGGCGTACTGCAGCACGGAACGTACTGCTCCACACGCTGACTTTCAACGTGAAGGCCACGCACCTGCCTCCAGCTACTCTGCCTCGCTTGGAGCCATTTGTCCCGTTCCTGCACGGGCAAACCTTGACGTTGCCGTTCCCTGCTTGATAGGCATTTGCCGGCTTCGTGGCATCGTCTAACTCTGAGGCTCCATGAGCTCCCTCGCAGTCATTTGACCCGAGCTTGCCTTGCGGCAAGTCGCCACTCATTTCCGTGTCCTCAAATGACCTGGCCGGACACACGCTGGTTGCGTTGGACAACTGCGCGGCGCTCTGCCCGTTGTTGGGACTGGGTGTCCGAGCCAGGAAACGGTCGATGCGACGATGAGTAAAATGACTTTTATGTACAGTATGTACAAGGGCTTTTACATGATACAAGGGTCAAGAGCACCACGGGCAGGCACACAGAAGAAGGGCGGCCCCGGCGGCGAGCGTAGCTCCGGCGTGATGGCTCTTCTGCTGCCCGTCTGCTGCTCGGGTTCAGCGCGGCTCCGTTTTTATAGCCGCTGGTAACGGTTACGGCAGCCAGCCGTTCAAATCTTCCAATAATTGGCCACCGTTCAAATTACACCAATGGTCGAGAGCCGGCGAGCGTCGGAGGAGTTCGCACCGACGGAGAGGAGGAAGGGTCCGTGTCGGCGCCGCGGCGGCGGGATGAGTCACGCTTCATGTCGCGACTTGTCCGAGAAAGTCTGGGTCTGCTTTGAGCGCCGGCGGGCGCGCAGCGCTGGTTTAGACAGGCGCGCCAGCGAAATGTGGGCGCCGGCACTACACCGTTCGGCCCAGCGGGCCCACCTCCGCTATCTGCCTCGGATGAAGGGCTCTTGCCACTAGTAACGCTACGGGGTACTTCATGCCCTATGGCCGACACAGTGTGCGGTTGCGGCAACGCTAGGTTCCCTGCTGTCGCTAGCTCGCCGATCTGACGTCTATCGTCGCTGGTCGTTTCACGCTGAACCAAGTGCTCTTTTTCGCAGTTTGCCTGAGACGGAGTTTTTATTCCTGAACTCGCGCCCTCGTCCCTGATCTTATCTGGGGTAGAGCTAATCTCTGCAGATTGATCGTTGCCCTGTTTGTTGTCGCACAGTTTTGTCTCGATCGCCCCCAGATGATCTGACTCGGGCTACTCCCTTTCCTTGCTAGCCGCCCGCGTTGGCGGAAAAGCTGCGATATTTCCGCGCCCTTCAGGAGTCTCGTTCTCACTTCCTGAAACATTTGCGGCCTTTCCTAACGAAGATGCGTTCCCGCATACCGGCTGATTGCTTTCAGCGTCCTCACTGCTATTTTCGTGACCTGTGCATGACAAGCATAAGGCTTTACCTTCCAGCACAGGTGGCCTCTCCTCTCGCGACTCGGAGCAGTTGTCCCTCGCTAGTTCACTAGCTCTCCTGGACTCTTTGAGCTTATCCAGCTCGAGCTCTAGCTGCTGGCGCCTTGCTTCTAATGCCTGCAAATCCGGAGGTTTTTCCTCGCATAGCGGCGCCTTTCCTCCATTCACTTTTGCAAGCTCTGCCTGATAATAGGCTCAGCGCGCCTTTGCCAATTCTACTCGGTACTTCTCATCAAGTGAGGGCCGGCTTGGATAACTCTCCATACCGCCTTCTGTACCCCTCAGCTGTCCTACCGGCTCGAACACAAGAACAGGGACGTGAACAATGGGACGAAGGAAACTCACAGTTTCGATGCGTCGATCCGCATTGCCAGCTCCTTGGCGTCGGAGTCCAACGCCACTTTCACCGCACGCTGCGATGAGCTGTCGGACGCCGCTGGTCCTGTGCCCGCTGCTGTCGCCTTGCTGCGAGACGCCGGTGGCCGTCGAGTTCTCGACGCGCTGCTTTTCTTGACCGGACGCAGTCTCGCGTCGCTGGACTACTGCCGTGCTCTTTGCCGCCGTCTCTCCGCAGCTTCTTCCTCGAACGCTGCTGTTGCCTGGTCGTCGCCTTTCTTCCTGCGTTCAATCTTCTTCCTGCGCCGTCTTCCGATGGCCGCAGGATCCTGTCGACTGTGCCAGTAAAGATCAGGTTCTTTATCTTCCGCGCACCAGAGGTGCCCCGCCAGAGACGGTTGGTAACTCGAAGACTGAAGCTTATTTCTTCGCACCAGGGGTGCCCCGTCAGAGACGGTCTCTCGATGAGTAGAGATGCAGGGATAAAGGGAATACTTATGTACAGTTTATGTACAGCAATTTACAATAGATACAAGTTCAGGCATTAGAGACGGCAAAGAGATACACAACAACAAAAAGGTGGAACTGGCTAACACAAGGGGAGGCCCCTACTCGGCGTTGCCGAAGATGCGTAGTATCTCACCTTAGCGCAGAACCACGCTTCCGGCTCCGGGGCCCAGTTTTAAAGCCCTAAACGCCCGGCCCACATTCCGTAGCTTCCAATCATGTTGCGGTCTTAACATCATTGGTTCATCCAGGGCATGGCCAGCCGTCCAGTTTCCGTAAGGTAGAGCACTCTCTCCACCACAAAATAAAAACAAACACAAATAGACATTCGTGCCAGCACGTGCGCGAATCGGTACCGCGGGGCGGGGTGGACACCCGTACTGCCCGGCGCGTTCGCGAGCGCCCGCGTTCCAAGAAAGGAGACGCTTCGCTTTGAGTGCCCCCAGCGGCGTTCCGATAACCCCGCGTACACTACCGATCCCTTACACCAGGTATTGGAACACCTCCTGTAAACAAGCGGTGAATAGCATTGGCGGGATCGTGGCTCCCTGCCTAACACCCTTCCTTAGTGGAATTTTATTTCTCACTTTAGGATGTACTATGGTAGCCGTGCAGCCGTTATAGATATAGTCAAGTTGCCGGTGGTGTTGGCCCGCTGGTTTCCGGAAACTGGATGCACCGCTTCAAGGGCTTCTCGATTAAATAACTTGCCGGCGAAGCGATTTAGGGAGTAACGAAGAACTTTCACGCAGGCTATTTATAGATGGATATTAGAGTCAGTACGGCCACAACTCTCCGCTGCTCGCGTAGTCGACCACCTGCACAGAGGCTATGGACACCGCGTCCCAACTGTCGAACTGGCGCGCCATGCACCAGCTCTCAACTTCCTTCGAACGTCCACAACAATATGCCCGCTCCCCTTTCCACAAGCAAAAATAAACTGTGCTAACTGCAGCTTCCAGCCTTGTTGGATAACATTCATCATGTAACAAAAGTGCAAAAGGAACACGAGGGACGGAAAGGAAACGACGCAGAGAAGCGCGTGCTTATTGCTGAAACACGCAATTTATACAAGACACTTTCAAAACACATAAAACATAAACAAGCAGCCCCTCCTCGGAAGCCGAAGTCAGAGGTAAGAAAACGGAATTATAAGCAGCAGGCGCCACTCATCGATATGAAAGAATCAGTTGAGCAAAAAGATCCGTTATCAAAAACGATGTTAATGCAATGTGGAGGCTAAGAAATCAATATCACAGTCTGCCAAATTTCCTATTATATAATATACCTTCATTATCTCTCGCACGCGCTGATCGCAGTGTCTGAAAAGTATGACGGTGCTAGAAAAAACTGGTGTGCAATTATTCTTTTTTGCTCTTCTTTTTTGCTGCATCTTCGGCAATGCTCAGCAAGATTCCCGGAAGGATCTTTTAGGGAATTATGATGTTCACCCAGCCTAACGTTGAGCCAACGCCAAGTTTGCCCTATAGACAGCTCCGCAAGGGAAAGGTAGTTTGTACACCACATACAAGCTGCAGGGTACAAACGGGGCGCGGTGCCTAACAGTGCACCCACGCCTATTTCGCGTTTCGCCATCACCTTCTTGCCTGTCTGAAGCTGTGATCAAAAACTGCTCAACCTATCTGGCCCGGAAAAAACCACATGGACGCTATAGCGACTCCCTACCTTCTTTATCCTATGTGCCATTTTATGCACATAGGGCATCACGCTAACCTTGTGGAGCTCCTATACAACATCTTTGGATTTGTGTCCCCCTTTAATCCACTGCAGCAGTTTGCCGCAAGTCACCAAGAAGACATGCATGGGAAACCCCAATTCCTTGAGTCTGTTCACCTGTGCAGAGACGCTCTTTTGGAAGGAGTGAATGCAAGTTTTTGGTGGCTGCCGTAATGCAGGATGTCGCGATACCATTCTTGATAATTTTTTAGTGCCCCGAGTGCCCGAGGCGGGCTCATGTAACTAGTGCGATGGATTAAAGGGGGACACAAATCCCAAGATGTTGGACGGGAGCGCCAGAAGGTTAGCGTGGAGCCCTATGTGCATAATATGGCACATGGGCTAAAAGAAGGAAGGTAGATTTACCACTCTGAGCGTTATATCTAAGGCTGTAAACTGCAAACTTCGCTGTGTACTAACCTAATACAGTTTTGAACGGTGCTAAACCCTCATTCAGACCACTTTATCATCCTCAAAAATGAATCACATGAAACGATTACAGATATCGAGTGTCCCGACAGGTTTATCTATTTTCCACAGTTTTTATGAGATAACTTCAGGCGGCTTTCCTCTTCTATTAACCAACTGTAGCAGGATTTCCGGGGAAATTAACTTAGCGACAGCTAGCCAAAATGCCTGTCCGAGCTTCGGTCATCCAGCCAGCGATCTCGCGCCGCGCGCTAGCGGAACGGCGGCCGCCGCTGCTCATCTTCCTCTTTACAATCACCCCCGGGCTGAAGGCGAAGCCATCCTGGCGAGTCAGGGAGACGACAACACACACGGGTCATAGTACGGCTTCAGGCATGACACATGAACCGTCTCGCGGCTGCGTCGGCGTTGATCTGTGGAGGGTGTCACCGGGTCGACAATGTAGTTGACCGGGCAAGTGCGCTCTACGATGCGGTAAGGCCCGTGGTACATGGGGAGAAGTTTGTAGGAAAGGCCAGGTGAGGTAGACGGCACGTGAAGCCAGACGAGAGATCCGGGTAGAAAACTGTCATCATTGTGGCTTGTGTCGAAACGGAATTTTTGAAGACCCTGCTCGCCGGATGTTAACGACCGAGCGAGCTGACGGCACTCCTCGGCATGCTTGGAAGCCTCCGAAATAGTGGTGCACTCAGACACGTCGGGCCGGTAAGGAAGTACTGTTTCGAGTGGTGAGGAAGGTTCTCGCCCGTAGAGGAGAAAAAAACGGCGAGAAGCCGGTGGTGGTCTGCGTGGCGGTGTTGTAGGCGTAGGTGATGAACGGCAGGATTCGGTCCCAGTCGGAGTGGTCGGAAGACACGTACATCGACAGCATATCGCACAAGGTACGGTTAAACCGTTCCGTCAACCGTTAGTCTGAGGATGGTAGGCCGTGGCGGTATGGTGAGTGATCTTACACTGTTTGAGAAGAGATTCCACGACCTCGGACAAAAAGACACGCCCACGGTCGCTGAGCAGTTCCCGGGGCGCTCCATGGCGAAGAATGAAGTGATGCAAGATGAAAGAGGCAACGTGTGGTGCCGTAGCAGCAGGCAGAGCCGCGGTTTCGGCGTAACGCGTGAGGTGGTCGACGGCTACAATAACCCAGCGGTTGCCAGCAGCAGTGTAAGGAAGGGGGCCGTAGAGGTCAATCCCAACTCTGTCAAAAGGACGGGAAGGGCAAGGGAGAGGCTGCATCTGGCTGACTGAGTGGTGAGGAGCCGGCTTGCGACGTTGACAGTCAGGGCACGAGCGGACGTATTTGCGGACGTAGGTGGACATACCGCGCCAATAATAACGGAGTCGGAGTCGCGTGTATGTTTTAAAGGCGCCGGCATGAGCAGACTGCGGGTCGTTGTGAAACAGGGCGCAGAATGTCGACCGCAGATGGGCAGGGATGACAAGCAACCACTTCCTGCCGGTAGGGACGTAGTTACGGCGGTACAGGAGACCATCACGAATGGCGAAGTGAGCAGCCTGGCGGCGTAGGGCACGAGGCACGGGTGCCACCGAGGAATTTGAGAGAAAATGTACAAGCGAAGATATCCAGGGGTCCTTATTTTGCTCACTGCCCATCGTATGTGTTGAAAACGACAGCGAAGCGCAACCGTTTGGCGAGTGGCAGACAACGTTTGGTGGCAGTGGAGAGCGGGACAATGCGTCGGACAATGAGAGAACGACGAATTCAACAGTATATATAAGGAACCATGAATGATGACCCTGGCCGTGCAGGCGGCTATAGGCGAAATTCGCTGCGGATTAGCTGTATGAAGCGAAAATCCGGATAACGGTGTCGTCACTTTGCGAAGTTTGCGGCACAGTTTCTCATTCATCACAGAAACAGCAGCGCCAGTATCAACAAGCGCCAAGGCGGTGTGGCCCTCCACAGAAACGTCGAGCACATTCGCTGGGGACAAACGAGGCCTTGAACTTGTCGCCGAATACGCAGTTCTTGCCTCGGGAACTGCGGCAACTAGTTTTCCTGGTGCATAGGGGAATGAGGACGCAGTGGCGAAACAGAACGGCGCCGCGGGAATGGCGAACGGCGGCGAGAATACGGGCGGCGATCGGAGGCATCAAGCTGTTCGGCAGCCGACGGACGTGGCGGGTGCTGTGGTGCCGCGTAGACGTAGGTGGTCATCCACGGGTGGTGGCACACAGCGTCGGCACAGGCGCGCAACGTGACCAGGGACACCACATGCATAGCAAATGGGAAGGTTGTCACGGGTGCGCCAAGGGTTGACACGAGCAGGAGGTGGTCGGGTTGGAATGGCAGGCGGCGGCGTCGGAAGATAGAACGCGACAAACGGCTCGGTCCTTGGTCTTCGGATGGCGTCGGCGTATGTGAGCGGGGCCGCAGCAGGCGCCGGCAGTCGATTAGGTGGTAGCGCTTCGGACACTTGCTCGCGAATCACAGTTTGGAGGGTCGGATCCAGGTTTGAGAGAGGCCCCTGCACGCCGTGAAGAAGTGACAGCTGTCGAGCCACCTCCTCACGTACAAAGTCTTTTATCTGGTCAAGCAGCGAGCTGTGGAGGTTGTCACAGCGAGGCTGGAAAGCGAGTCAGGCTGCACGGAAGGTGGTAGCACCAGAATGTGCTGCTTGCGGAGCTCATCGTAGCTCTGACACAGGTTGAATACTTCGGCAACGGTGATAGGGTTCCGGGCGATAAGCATCTGAAATGCTTCCGTTTCGATGCCTTTCAGGACATGCTTAATCCGGTCCGCCTCGGTCATAGACGAGTCTACCCTTGAACAGAGGTTGATGACATCCTCGATATAACTTGTGAATGATTCTCCCTGCAGCTGGGCTCTCACTCGCAGGCGCTGTTCAGCGCGCAGCTTGCGTACTGCAGGGCGCCCAAAGATGTCAGAAAAGGCTCTTTTGAAGGCAGACCAGGTGGTGAAGTCTGCTTCATGGTTCCTGTGCCATAGGCTGGCCACGTCCAAGACGTAAAACACCACGTTGTTCAATTTCATGGCGTCGTCCCACCAGTTGTGGCCGCTTACCCGCTCGTAGGAGGCAAGCCAATCCTCCACGTCGTGATCATCGGACCCGGTAAAAATGGCTGGGTCCCGCTGTCGGAGAGCGCCAGGGCAAACGACGGGCGTAAGCGAAAGGGAAGATGACTGGCTTGCGTCGGTGGGCATGGCTGGAGCGATCGTTCTGCTGTGAAGCTCCAGGACGTTGGCCAAAGGCTGTACCCCGCACAGCTCCACCAAATTGTAGCAGGATTTCCGGGGAAATTAACTTAGCGACAGCTAGCCAAAATGCCTGTCCGAGCTTCGGTCATCCAGCCAGCGATCTCGCGCCGCGCGCTAGCGGAGCGGCGACCGCGGCTGCTCATCTTCCTCTTTACACAACATTTACCAAGCCAGGTAAACATCTTTTGCACACGTTTTTAATCTATGGTTGGTTTGGTTTATGGGGTTTAACGTCCCAAAGCGACTGAGGCTATGAGAGACGCCGTAGTGGAGGGCTCCGGAAATTTCGACCACCTGGGGTTCTTTAACGTGCACTGACATCGCACAGTACACGGGCCTCTAGAATTTCTCCTCCAAAGAAATTCTAGCCGCCGCGGCCGGGATCGAACCCGAGTCTTTTGGGTCAGCAGCCGAGCACCATAACCGCTGAGCCACCGCGGCGGCGTTTTTAATCTATAGCTGAGGAAATTAGGCTAAGGTCATCTCCTGGACTTCAAGAAATCTATGTTAAAAAACTAAAAAAAAACACACGACACATCACTGCAAGATGTTTGCCTTTAATCTTCTCTCTGCCTTTTCTGGAACCATGCCGGATCATTGGAAAGTGGGAGAGGTCTTCAAGTGTGCATTTCAGGTAATAAAAACACTTGGCTAAATTACAGCCCTGTCTTATTAACAAGCGTACAATGCAGGTTCATGGAGCATGTGATTTGCTCTAAATCATGACCTTCCTAATCTGTAATCACTTTTTTCACCCCTTACAAAAGAGCTTACGTAAGGGTTTCTCCTGCGAACCGCCCAGCCAAACATTATCTATAGCGGTACACTTCCACACCTCAGTACTCAAACTGTCCACACACATATGCAGACATAGAACACTGCCTTACACAGCGCCACGCAGCCTTCCAGTCCCCGCCTATCCTTTCCCCCCGCCCCCACCGTGGCGCATATGGTTCGCCTCCCTGGATCTGAGACTGCAATGTGCCCTCGTCGCCTTGGCCCAGGACCTATTGAACGCCTAATAGAAAGGATGTTCTAACAAAAGTGTCACACCACCACCTGCGAACCGCAGATGGCACTTGTCATTCATGACCTACATGTCCGTCTTGAGTCGAAGATACAAACTGGCGCAATCTTTCTAGATTTTGCTAAAGCTTAAGATAAAGTGGTTCACTGTCGCTTGCTATCAAAACTTCAACCACCACATCCTACGACTAATATTCTAACCTGGACTGGAGAATTTTTTACTACTTGTTCACTAATTCTCCTTGTCAATTACAGTTTGTCTAGCCTCCTTCCGGTAACTTCTGGCGTCCTCCAAGGGTACATCTTTCGTCCGCTGTTCTTTCTGATACATGGAAACGACTTGCCTCACAGTGTCCCCTATAACATAGGCATGCTTCCAGATGACTGCGTCATCTACCGCACCATCAATAACGCCTCTCACCAAACCGCTCTGCAGTCTGGTCTTAAAACATTCTAGAACGCTGCAGCAGTGCGATTATTGCCCTGAACGCCACTGAATGTACATATATGTCCTTCTCTCGCCGTCACAGCCCCTTCTCTTATACCATCAGTAACATGCCACAGGAGGTAGTGGAATCTTATGTGTACCTGGGTGTAGCCCTTTCTCACAACCTGTCTTGGCTTGCACACATCACTAATATCATCTTGGCATCTAATCAAACTAAGCACCAGGCTGCACGGGGCAAGTTGGAAGTTGACGACCAGCGCTAACATACAAGACTTAACAAAGGGAAGACGACATAGGGCACTGGCTAACAAGTGAAGGTTTAATGGAAAACTGAGAAAATAAATATAATGAAAATGAGCGAAAAGCGAAAGAAAACAGAAAAAAAAGTCAACAATTGCTCTGCAGAGGAAAGGCACTTCTCAAGGGTTTATCTTTAGAGCGACGGATGGTTTTGCCACGCACATGTCCGAGCTCTTAGCGATGCAATATGCTTCAAAAATTTCCCAGCCTATCTGGTTACAACCCTTGTATGCTATCGACGTGTTACCCAAGACCGGCAGGCAAGGATGACCATGCTCTTTGCATTCGCGACGTACAGCACGAGATTAGAAGGAATTTTTTTTTGGTCAAGGAAATTTTCGTGCTCTTTTAATCTGACCTTTTATGCACCTAGTCGTTTCACCGTCATATGTCTTTCCGCAAAACAAAGGAACAATATACACCACCCCCTTTTTTGCAGTTAATGATTTTGTCTGCACGCGATACAGTGCACCTTTGAACGTCCTTTCTGGAAGGGGCCGGTTCCAGCTTCTTGTACACTGCAGCACACACTCTGTAGATGGCGGAGAACACCACATGCACATTGTGCCGCTCTGCTATCTTTTTTAGGCGATGCGAGGCACTGTGCAGATACGGGTTGCACGCGACCTTCTTTCGTGTCTCTTACTGGTGCACCAGAGGAGAATGTGTACCCGTTTTATTTTATTTCAGCATCAAGCTGAAAAACTTCTACTCAAACGCGCCTTAAAAACTCTTTTATTTGGCAAACACCATCGTCATCAATGCATAAAAAAGCACCGGTGGAACACCAGGTCGAGCTAAATTACTTTAATCGAAAGCCAGTTGTGGCTCCTGGGTCGTCGCTGCAGCACTACCGGGGCTGGTTCCTCTAATCTGTTCGGCGCAGCGCAGTGCTTGTTCCTCTGCGTGCTCCTTCCACCAGTGTCTGTTGCTCATGCGGAGAGAAGGACTCAGCACAGCTAACGGCAGCCTCTGCCTGCGGGTGTAGAAACACACAAATATTTCTTCATTGCACAGTACAACAATAAGTAAAGCTTGGGTTCACGGATAGTCGATTTATCAGTGGGACCAAATTGTTACGCCGAATAGGAGCAGCATCTAACAGAGGTTAGAGTGCGCGTAACCACACTTGTCGTAATTTGTCACTTCTTGAAGTTTGTATTTCTCAGCGCACACCTGTGGCTTAAGAAAATTGGCATAACTTGCATTTTATCTCGTCTTAACAGAGCTGCAAACAGGGCAGCAACCATCCGTGTTACGGCTCGCCGCAAGAGGAGGAGCCGGCGTGGCCGTCCGACAAACAAACATAATCTTGGGTTTCGTATTGGCGATTTTTCCGAAATGGACGCCATGCTCCGGGGGCGCCGTGAATAATTAAAAATCGGATCGGCGCGCTAGCAACCCCGTGGTTTGCTCCCTGTGATCGCTTAAACGGCCCATTTAGGTTTTTTATCATAGTTTCTCTAAGCAATCATACCTTAGGAGCCATGTATCTTCAACGTTTAACCAGACTAACGGGTCGCTACTGTTAATATGAAATATTTAGGGAGACAAGAATACGATGACAGCATCACATAAACAAGTTATCCAGCGGTGGAAGAACGCTTGCGCGATGATGGCAGCGCCGTTCTTATCAGGCACTTCGAATATGTTTCTAAAGAGATGATTTGCGTGGACTATAAGGGAATACCAGACGTTATTTATTAAAATCATCTCTCTGCATGCATCATTAAAGGCACATTTCAAGCGCGGAGAGTTTTGTTCCTGAGCAGCCACGCTTGGCTAAGTGGTTATGGTAGCGGAAGGACGTGGGTTCAATCCCAGCAGCGGCGTTCGCATTACCATGGAGGCGAAAAGCTAGAGGCCGCTGTACACTGCGATTTAAGTGAATGTTAATTAATCCCAGATGGTTGAAGTGACCGGTGATGCGAATCATAAAAGAAAAAGAATGGGGCTGAACGCATATGGCAGGCTCTCTCAGATCAATTAATGGCACTTTCCCAATATCTCTCAAGCGAAAAGTTTTTTATTGTTTTACGGGGGTTTAACGTCCCAAAGCGACGCAGACTATGAGGGACACCGTAGTGAAGGGCTCCGGAAATTTCGCCCACCTGGGGTTCATTAACGTGCACTGACATCGAACAATACACGGGTCCCTAGAATTTCGCCTCCATCGAAATTCGACCGCCGCGGCAGGAGTGACCCCGCGTCTTTCGGGTCAGCTGCCGAGCGCCACAACCTCTGAGGCACCACGGCGGCAGCGGCTCAAGAGAAACGTAAACAACAGTCTATCTTTTCAACTCTTGGCAGAAACGTTGAGGCTAATGAAATGTGTTCACCTTAAGTTAGGGACAACGCAGCGAGGTATGGAAAGAAAAATGATAGCTGAAGCATTAAGAGGCCGGAAGCGGGTGGTGGTGGTGAAAACTTTTTAATAAACAACAGGAGAGTTTGCAGGCCAAAAATGGCCCTTTACATAGGTGGAGTCCTTAGTCCGGGACCCCGCTGGACGAGGCCGCTACTCGCGCCCGTTGGACTAGAGCCCTTTGAGACTCCAGCCCCGAGCAGTTGAGCAGGGCTGCCTCCCATGCCTCTCGGGAAGGGGAAGGATTGGGGGGAAGGGAAGGATTCTTTTGACAGGCCCAAACCATGTGGAAGGTATCGGAAACTTCCCCACAGTGAGGGCAGCGCCCATCAATTTTGGGGTCGAAATGTTTCACTATTGCAGGACACAACAGAGTGTTGGTCTGCAAGCGCCTCAGAGTTCGCTCATCAGCTTTACTCAGGCCCTTAGCAGGGACCGGGAAAAGACGATGGCGTTCGCAATAGTCGTCCAGAATTTCTCTGAACCGCAGAAGCGGTTGCACAATCTCCGAGCCGGAAGAGCCTGGGTGAGGTGCCCGGTAGGTAAGCGCTCGGGCAGCCGCGTCCGCAGCCTCATTACCTCTAACGCCCTGATGGCCTGGAGTCCAAACTATGCGTTTGGGCGAAGGGTCCGATTCCCTCACTGCGCGCTTTAATATACTCCAGGCTAAAGGTGAAATCTCGCCAGCCAGGTAGTGTTGACAGGCTCGACGCGAATCTGTCACGATTACCTTCGAATTCAAGTCCGAGGCGGCAAGCGCAATGGCTACTTCCTCAGCCTGTGCTGAATTTCGAGCTCGAAAGGAGAGCCCGTTAACGCATTGATCCTGGTGAACTACTGCGGCCGTGTAGAATCCATTGGGCGACGGCCCTGCCACGTCAACGTAGTATACACCCTGTTTGGATCCGTGTTGGTGTTCGAGGGCC
This sequence comes from Amblyomma mixtum, assembly GCF_055824585.1. Lineage (NCBI taxonomy): Eukaryota > Metazoa > Arthropoda > Arachnida > Ixodida > Ixodidae > Amblyomma > Amblyomma mixtum. Next base: position 12,284,997 of record NC_143020.1, read on the forward strand.
CGAGCGCGCGCCTCTCGTCTGCCTTCGTGTGTATGTGTGTCCATGTTGCGCGGGAGTGGAGGGACCCAGAGCTTGTGACGCCATAGCTCCGGAATCCGACACGTCTCCTCTGGAGTGCACTCGTGTTGGATGTGCAAGCGGTCTAGCAGGCGGCGCCCGGATGCCGTCTGCGAGAGTCGCGTATATTGGTTCACGAGGTGGGCCTCTCGTAACTCCTGGTAGGAGTTGATCACCCCCAACGCCGACAACTTAGCATTGGAGGTGGCCACTGGAAGGCCCAGTGCTCGCTTTGTAGCCTTTCTAACGATGGTGTCGATTCTTATTTCTTGTTGTTTCGTAGTGCGAAGGTAGGGAGCGGAGTAGAGGATCCTGCTGGTCACGAAGGCATGGGCGAGCCGAAGCGCGTCCCTGCCTCGCAACCCGCCGCGCTTGTTAGAAACGCGATGGATCATGCGTCCGACCTGTTCGCCTACGCGCTTGAGTTTGGCAATAGTGGATTCCGGGCTGAGCCTGTTATGGATGAACAGACCTAGTATGCGGAGCTCCCCGACCTCTTTGATGGGGCCTCCCGTCAGAGAGATTTGCAAACTCGTGTTGTCCTTAGGATCGGATCTGATGTGCAGAAGTTCCGATTTTGCGGGAGCACATTGGAGACCACAGCCGATAGCGTAGCTGTCGGTTATGGTGGCGGCCCGCTGAAGGCGGTCCTCCATTTCCCCAAGGCTCCCTTCGGTAGTCCAAATTGTTATGTCGTCCGCGTATAGTGCGTGATGAATGCCTTCCACCCGGGCCAATTGGTGGGGAAGCTGCATCATGGCAATGTTGAAAAGAAGTGGCGACAAGACCGCCCCTTGGGGTGTACCCCGTGTACCCATCGTGTATGGTCCGTATTCGTCATCCTCAATCTTGAGGAAGGCCTGACGCTTGGAGAGAAAGTCTCTTACATATATGAATGCCTTGCGCCCACAATCAGTGGTACTCAAGTTAGCCAAGATGCTGCTATGACGAACGTTGTCAAAGGCCCCCTTAAGATCAAGGGCAAGGATGGCCTTGTCGTTGTGGCGCATGGCAGTGGGTCGTATTATGTAGCGGTGTAACTGGAGGAGGACGTCCTGCGCAGACATATGCGGTCGGAACCCGAACATAGTGTCTGCAAAGAGGCCCTTGGTCTCTATGTGTGGAGAGAGGCGATCCCTAACCATCGTCTCCATAAGCTTGCCCACACAAGAGGTTAGTGAGATGGGCCTCAGGTTGTCGGTATTCACTGGCTTGCCTGGCTTAGGGATGAAAGTGACCAAGGAGGTCTTCCATTCGGGAGGGAGTGGACGCCCGTCCCAAATCTGGTTAATGTACCCTAGCAGGTGGAGGTAGGCCGAATCTGGGAGGTTGGCCAACAGATTGACTGTTATGCGATCCCGACCCGGAGCCGTACCTCGCCGCATTTTAGCTAAAGCCGCCTTAAGGTCGTGTAACTCAAAAGGGGCATCAATGTCGGGATTCGGCTTTCCCGCGTACTCGTACTCGGGCCCAACTGGGTCCTCTATGCGGCAGAGATATCTGTCGCACAGGGTGTCCGCGAGTTGAGCCGTCGTACCTTGGTACCCGTGCAAAGCCCGCCGGAGCTGTCTTTGCGTCTCCCCTCTCGTTTGAGTGGGGTCGATGAGACTGCGAAAGAAGCGCCATGTTCCTCTCGAGCTCATCTGACGCGCTGCCGAATTACACTTCTCTATCCAGTTTGAATCGGTGAGCTGGGCAGCATACGCCGCAGCCTGCTCCGTGAGGTCAACAATGCGAGCTTTAAGTTTGCGATTCAGCTTTTGCTTCTTCCACCGTTTGGTAAGACTCCGGCGAGCCTCCCACAAGTGCAGGAGGTGATTGTCCACTGCAGGGATCTCTTCAGTGGTCTGAAGTGTCGTGACGTGTTGTCTTTGTATTGTGTCTAATTGCTTTGCCCACTCCGCATATCCGCCGGATAAGAGCACGGGAGGTATCTCTTTTGTTCGAAACTTATGCCAATCGGTCAATTTAGTGTGGCCCCACTTTTTGCGAGCCGCCTTCGCCAGAAGAGTGACCCGAAGAAGGCAGTGATCGCTACCAAGAGTCTCTCCCAGGTTCTCCCAGGTAGCGTCTCTGGTGTTCGTAACGAGAGTCAGGTCAGGGCATGTGTCTCGCGTAACCGAGTTGCCCACACGTGTGGGACAACACGGATCCGTGAGGAGTGTAAGACGAAGTGTGGAGATGAGCTCCGCCAGCTTGCGTCCTCTGGCCTTCTCAAAGTGGTAGCCCCAATGTAGGCTTGGAGCATTGAAGTCCCCAACGATCACTAGAGGTTCCTTGTCAGCCGATTTGAGCGCGCGGTAGAAGATTTCGTTGAAGGTCACGCGCGGCTTATGCGGGGGGCAGTAAATGTTAAGGACATGTATTGATGGGTCGCGGCGCTTGAGCGGCAGGACCTTGACCATACTGTATTCCTGTTCAGTCTCCAGTTCGAGGTCTACTGGGACTGCGGTGTACGCTTTGTTCACCAGGATGCACGTTGTAGGACCGCCTTGAAACGAGCTATACCCTGTGAATTTAGCATCTGCGCCGGGTTCCTGAAGAGCTAGGAGCGCCGGTGCGGTACCGAGAGACTGCAGGTAGAGCTGGAGGTGTGACCGTTTTTTCCAGCTCCGTAGACCCCTGCAGTTCCACTGTATGATCTCGAATTGCTCCGAATTGTTGTTGGCTTTCCGCTGGGGTCGGCTAGCCATCGTGAACGTGATTATTTAATTTTGGGGGCCAGGTCCCACCCCCGAAGGTGATGGGGCCTCAGGCAGAGGCACCAGCACGTCCGGAGAGAGAGCGGCCGGAATGTTTTCTAGTGAGCCTGTGGCCTGGCGAAGGACCACCTTCCGCCTGCGGAGGTCTGGTCGCGGAGACCGCGAGCGGGAGCGGCTTTGACTGAGTTGAGCTTCAATTTGGTCCTGAACGACAGAGAGAGCTGTCTCAGTAACCTGTGCCACTATAGCAGGCATGATTTTTGCCAATTCGGCCTGAAGAAGTTGCTGAATGGAGCCCCGGACCGCTTCCATGATTTTACCTGGCAGAGCATCAATTTCGCTCTCCAGGTTGTACAGGCGGCTCTCCACCATTGGCAGCCTACCAACCACTGTGCTGGCCGACTGCTGCGACACGCTTGTCAGCCCAGATGCGACCGAGGCATTCTCATCTCGGTCCTCCGGCTCGGCTAGTTCTATAGGCTCGGAAGGACCAGCGTGAGGTTCTTTACGTCCCTCTAACTTAGCCTCCAGCTCCTGAATTTTCCGCACTAGGAATTCTGTTTGGCGCCTAAGTTCAACATTTTGCCTCTGTATGGCGGCTTCCGTAGGGGAGAGGGAGGGAGAAAGAGGCCCGGAGGCAGCCCTAGCCCAATCGCTCACCTTGTTTTGGGCGGTCGCTAGAGGCGGGAAATCCCCAGCGCTGAAGTTCGGCGACCTCGCCTGGGTCCCGGACTTCACAGCCGTCTTGACATGACCGGACTTGCCCGGCGCAGAAGTGGACTTGCTGTCCTTGGCATTGGTGGGCGGAGCTTGCTTCTGAGCCGACTTCCGCTTGCTTTGACTCCGTGATGGTCCCGGCTTGATCGGTTTCCGGTACTTGCCGACGCAGCCGGCAGCACCGGTGAAGTGGGCACCCGCGCACAGCAGACATCGGGGGGTGCACTCATGTTGTGGTATGCCCTCGGGTGTGGTGGCCACCTGAGAGCCGCAGAGGCCGCAGCGTCCCGACTG